>NC_041362.1:4942683-5242683 GCF_900634415.1 Cottoperca gobio | reverse complement strand
TTGGCAATATTGAATTTAGGTACCACACTTTGTATTGGGAGAGAAATGTATTCCTCATAATTACTCATTGGCTGCGTACAGACGCCAGCTTGGAGTGAGCACATTAACCAGACGGTAGCCAAAAGTTTCATTTTGGCCTTTTGTCAAGTTGCGGAGTTAACATTAATTAGCTGCAGATGATATAATCTGTGAGTGACACAGTGATTTGTAATTTCAACTGGTAAAAGCGACGATCATCGGCAACTAAGAATCGGACGCGTGAATAAAAAAAACCAATGTGCTGAAAGCAGCAGTCACCCTTTTTGTTTTCGTTCAATTACTCCTTTCTATGGAGCACAGTTATTACATACAGTGTGTGTCGTGGCACAAGGTCCTGTAATGGGCAGTTGCCTCACTAGCAGCCTTACTTTCTATTTAAAGCGTGGACACATATTGCAGTTGATACAGATCTGGAATAACGAGATGTTCTGTCTGTCAGTGAAGCATGCACAACGCACACAGCACTATGGAGCTGCCTCTGGGATCCGATCTGCTTTGATGAGGTTTTCAATGTTTAGCGAGTGGACACTGTTGTCATTAACAGAGCACATCAACAGCATTATTGCACCACGGCTTTGCGTTATGTAACGCATTCAAGCTTTTACTGTTGGATTGATATCTTTGTTTTATCCCTGAGAAATTCTCAATGCAGAAAACCACAGTCGTGGATCACATGTTGGTCGTAGTGATTTTCTATGCATGCCTTCAGAAGGTTGCTTCTCATGGAGTCTTGATCCATATTTCAGTGAGCCGCAGAAAAGCTACAAGTCTGCCAAGAGAAGCTAGCTTGGCTCTGTCACTGCCTTGCTATGCAGCCCAATGAGTCTCTATTTGACTCCCTTTAGTAACGGTCTTGCATGTCGTGTGACTCGCCTTTGACCTCAAGCTGGGTTCAAAGATAATCATTTTGACAGAGAGGCTACTAGAAGGCACTGTCATCCTCTTTGCCCTCTGCCTGTTGCTGCTGCTGCTGCTGCTGAGCTTCTCCTGACTTCTCCCCACTCCTCTCTGTGAAGTCTCTTCTCTCTCTGTCACTGCAGCGACACACCTTCATATCTTCACCGTCTTCTGAGAGAAAAACAACAAAAAAAAAGGCTGACAAAAATAGAAAAACACATGCATCAACGCACACAGACACATTCATTCATACAAATGCGTACACACCAAAATATATGCATACATGAATGAGTACACACACACACACACACAACACACGGAGGGACGGTATTACCATTACACTCCAGGGACCCAAGTCAACGTTTGACTGACATTGTGATGAATGACCGTAGGGAGGGTTGTGGGACGCGGGAGTCAGTGTGATGTGACTGATGGAACTGGAGCAGAGCGCCGCACAAAAGGGAAACGGCAGCATCTATGTGCACACATTATGTGCAGCATCAGATAGTTGTTGGAATTTTTCAAATGTGCAGACTGTTGATGTTGTTCATTTATGTTCATATATATATATATATATATGAGCACTTCAGCAACCCACCTGACACCGGATTCTTTATAAATAAGCACTTTGGTACACTTTCTCAAGGATGCCAAGAGAGAGCACAAGTGTAGCCACATGCAGCATCTGGTTAACGACACAACAGCCTGCTTTTACCCTGTTAAGAGAATCTTTCTACACAGCATCTCTTCAAGGACGCTGGGTGTTCAGAGTATCCATGCCAGTTAGTACAGTTTAGCCCACCTGTTAAGACTTACTTGTGTGCAGTTTTATTTACCCTTAATTGAATGTGTTTCTATTCTATGTTTCTGTCTAAATTTGTATTTATGTCAGTTGCCTTGTTCTGCTCTTGACAGGTGCTGTGTAAATATTGCTAATGGGTGACACGGGGCAACACGTGTCCCGCAGCATGTCCATTATAATAAACCGAAGCTGCTACAATGACCACGGAAGCACATCTGTGCGTGCATCGTGCAGCCATCATTTATTTAATTTTATTCAAGCCGTCAAACTGTGTAAAAGTTACTGGCAAATTTGTTTAAAAGTGATTTCAAATAAAGACGTCATTGTACCAGAGGCAATGCGACGCAGCAGTGCAACCTTGTGGGTGTTTTTACATTTGACATTAAAATGAAATCAATATGTATCCATCACCCTGTAATTAAAACGATCCGGTTAATTCATTCAGTACCAGTTAATATAGAAATCCTGCATGACCAACTGTATTATCGCTTGGCAAAACTCGAGAAGCACACAGTGAAGCCGGCAACTACGAGCTACAAAGAGGGAGTCTGTGTCGCAGGTAAAGAAAATGCTGCTTTGATACCCGAGTTTAAGAACAAGTACCACCTCAATTTGAGACATTCAGGATTTCTACTAAACCTTTTCTTTCATTTAATAGAAGAAGAAGAAGCCAGACTCAAACGTTCATGGGTCACACGTTGTCTGAACATAAGTGGCCGCGCAAGAACTTTAATCCTCAATAAAATATAGTCTAAAATTGGGTCAAATGATTGAGACTGGCCAACTTTCTGTGCTTGACAGTTTGCAATACTTTGTGGTTAATCGTGGCTATGGGCCAGCTTAAATAAAGACCACCTCTGCTAATACAGAACATTAATACACTTTGATTTAATAAATAATTTACCTTCAGGGAAATGTCATGTATTACCATCGTTTAGGTCGTCATCTATCACCGTCTATGTACTAAATAGATCTTGAGATAAAATGAGTTAGCGTCTGGGAGGCTTTCAGCTAAATGTTTTCCTGCGGTGAACATCCTGATTTAGATTTTATTCATATCACGAAGCTTAAAAAAAAGTTGTGATGATGTCAGGGAGAGTAGATCATGTTTATATGAATTAGTGGACTTCCCCTTGCCTGTGTTTGTTTTGTCGTGTGTGATTACGGCCACAATTTTAAATGCTGATTGATCACACTGACAAGCCACATCAGTGTCTGCCAGAGTGAATCAGCTCAGTGTGTCTGACCTGCATGCCTCAGAGAGAGAGAGAGAGAGAGAGAGATATATATATATATATATATATATATATATATATATATATATATATATATATATATATATATATATATATATATATATATATATATATATATATATATATATATATATATATATATATATATATATATATATATATATATATATATATATATATATATATATATATATATATATATATATATATATATATATATATATATATATATATATATATATATATATATATATATATATATATATATATATATATATATAATAATAATAATAATAATAATAAATAAATAAATAAATAAATAAATACCCCCCGGAGCACTGCAGGCCAGGGAGGGCCCATCACACTCTCAGCCTTAATGTGAAACCTGATAGCAGCCAGACCCTGAGCTTTGTATCACACAGACACTAATTAGCCACTCGTCTATTCCTCTGACCAGAGCCTTGTTGGAACAGCAAAGGTAATGGTGCTGGCTGTTTACACCACAGCGATTAGCCATTACACACAACCTGTGGCCTTAGCACTCCACCGGCTGATTATTGCATGGCTTGATGTTCCTCGCTATCGCCAGCAGAGCAGCACAAGACCACTGTCAGTCGCCCATTGAGGAGGATTGTGTGCTTTCTAATCTGTCCTCTCCCCCCTTCTCCTTCTCCTCTGGCCGCCGCAGCTGCATTTGACCAGTACTAGCTCAATAAAGTGCATTTTGTGTCAAGTAGCTTTTGAAGGAAGTATTGATTGATAGGACCTTTAATGCTAGATGCTTCTTTGGTTGCGGCTGTTTTTGTTCCTAGTAAACGTCCCTGAACGTCTGCAGAAAGTCAATTTGGAAAGAAACTTCATACATTTGGAGAGCTCAAAGCACGCAAGATGTCTGGCACGTGCAGGGAGGTCTACATATTTAGAGTGAACCAGGGAGTGATTCACGTCACACCAGCTCATGTGTCATAGTATAGAAGGTCATAACAAGTATGTAATGGATGCAGCTCCTAGAGATAGAGAAAGGGGAAGGCTACAGCTGCAGAATAAAAGGACTATACAGCCATAATGCTTTTTTAAAGAAGACGCAGACAAATAGAGTGAAAGATAAGTCAGTCATTAATGTTTCAGATGTGTGCTTAGATGTTTTCATCATTCCTTACACTCTAACTGACATGTTCAATCAATACGTTTTCACTGAGCTGCTTTCAGTGGTGATAACCACTCTGACAGCAATTAGAAATATGGAAATGTTGTTGTTTATAAAGCTTTTGCAGCTAGTACACAAGTTTCAGATTAAATATCATCAATCTTGTTTTTTAGCTTTGTTTTTACTGAAGTGTGAAAAATAAATACTTTTCAGGAAATGAACTGTCTTCTACCTGCTGAAATGTGCCAGTGAATAAGAGGTTTTACTTAACCACTATAGGAGTGGTTGCAGTCTCTCACCACACACACACATTTGAACAAATAAAAACCCTAAGTCCAACTGCTTTGGATCAAAAATTCGGTCAAAACGTAAAACAGATTCACAACTCACAGCACCCAAAACATTGTTCTGACACGTCACTTCCACAAAAGAGGCCTCACTTTCGGACATTTTATCCTGGAAATGCAGTTTAATTTGATCTCAGTATCAATAATTTATGGTTTGAGGTGTTTTTTCCCCCTCTCAGCCTCGCGCTGTCACGCTAAAATGAGATTCTGCCATTGTGCTGCATCTTGCACCAAAACAGCCTGCCTATGCGTGAGCAGAAGTATAATTACTAGAATAGCATCGCTGATTAAAAGCTACGGGTGGATGCTTGCACACACCTCCCAGTCACCATTTAGTAGTGTGATTAATTCACTTAGATTTGTACGTCCAGAAAACACAAAGAGTAAACGGGGAGGAAAAGTCGGAGAGAGCGAGGTGAATAGAAATAAGAATTTATAAGAAGAGTAAAAGCAAATGTGGCATTCATATAGCTTGTTGCTCAGCATAGCATCCAACTTTGTCCTGAGAGAATGGTCTGTGGTGTATGTCTTCACTCGTTATTATCTTGCTGCTGCCTCTCTGTTTGTATTATTCATCCGTCTGCCCCGACCCTCTGCTGTCTCAGGCCCTGGGTGGGCACTGTGCCGCCGTTGCTAATTGGCAAATGGTCTGGTCGTAATCCTACCATTAGTGAGCCAGTGCCCGCTGCCCAGAGCCTGATGAGACCGCTCTGGCAACTCATGCGACAAGGGTTCGATCTGTGCTCGCATCGATGCATGTCTCAACAGGTCAGCTAACATTTATACACATTTTTTACGGATGAGGCGGTGTCGGGATGGAGGCGGCTACAGGGAGCTGGATGGGTTACATGGCGAGAGGCTGTGCCTGTTAGAACAACACTGCACCAGTCTACTGGACCACAACCAAAATGGAAACATCAGACAGGCTGGATCCTACTGAAAGGCAGCAGAGAGAAGCACTGTAAGCGATAAGCCCTGGTGTAATTCTATATTTTTCTTATTGTCAACAAATTCTATTAAAAGACCTGCTTCTCAATGAGCTACCTGCCCTGTCAGTGGCACTCAGCCACATGCACCTTTGTTGCTATTGAAAGTGTAAGTGAGAGACACAGAGAAAGAGAGAGAGCGAGAGCGAGCGAGAGAGAGAGGGAGAAGAGGCGCGAAGAGAGAGAGGAGAGCATGAGGGAGAGTAGAGAGAGATGAAGCGAGTAGCACAGAAAGGAGATGAGAGAAGGCGTAGAGAGAGGAGAGTAGAGGAGATAATGAGGGCGGGTAGAGAGAGTAGTAGAGATACTTAAGATGAGCCAACACAGTAGATTAAAAGGAGATGATGTCGCTATATATAGAGAGATAGTTTTATCAAAAAAAAAAAAAAAAAAAAAAAATATATTCTATATATATAGTTATATAGAGATATAGTACATACGATATACTATATTATATCATCTATATAGTAATCATAGAAAGATGCTAGAATTTATATATTCTATAGGATATATATATTATTTTATATATTATATATAATCTATATATTAGCATATATTTTATATTATACATCTAAGAGGATATATATATATATCTATTCTTAGATATATACACCTAGAAATATATATTGATCTATTATATTTTATAGATATATATTTTATATTATTTTTTGTTTATTTCTCTCTCTATATTATATATATATATTATATTTTAATTATATTATTATATTTTCTCTCTATTATATTATATATGATATGCTCTGTATTATTATATTATATACTATATTACTTTCATATATATTTCTATTGATATATACATATAGCACATTTATTAATAAATATTATTATTTTTCTAGATATTATTTCTTTCTTTATATAATGGTGCTATATATATATCTGATACTATTCATACATATTTAAATATATCCTATTTATATATTTATCTATATTATACAATATAATAAGTTCTATAGTGAGTTTTATTTATATTCTCATTATGCTTTATCTTATATATTATATATATATTTATTTTTCTATATATATATATAATTTAACACATAATTTTATATATATGATAGTCTATTTATTTATTATATATATCGTCTGACACTATTAAATATTTATATTGATCTATAGATTTATATTTATTAATTATGATTCTTATATTTATATTTATATATCTATATATATTAGGTTATTTTTTTCTCTATAATATATATTATTTCTTATTTATATATATATTATTATATTATTATATTATTAATTAGTATATACACAATAATTTATACATATTATTCTATAATAATCTATATCTTATATATATACTAAATTTATATAACATACATTTAGAATTTTATCTTTTTACATTATTGAATCAGAATATTTTATGATTTATATATATATATTCAGTTAATACAAAAGTATATATTATATTGTATGATACAATTAGATATCACATTAAGATATAATTATATCATACGATAAATTTTATATATAGATATTATATATTATATGATATATTATATGTTATATTACTATAACATATATATCTATCATATATACTATTATATATATATTTATCTGATGATATATTATTATATCATATTTACATATATTCTACACATATTATACATACATATATAGAGGGAGAAAGTAGCGCGACGAGCTAGGACATAAAAAGTACTAATAAGAGAGCAGACAGCTGCTACAAGACTTAAGAGTAGAGATGAGTCGAGAGACAAGTAGCAAGCTAGACACGAACATGACTGACAACAAAAAAAAAGATGTATAACGACAGATAGTAGGGTAGACCTCTGGGGTTGTGTGGGTTTCGGTTCTGTGCTCTGATGCTCACCATCACTGACCGGGCTATCTTTGGAAAACAAGACTAAAATGAAGAATTTTTAAATTCTGCGATTCTGCCCTTTAAATCTGAAATGCTGATTTCCCCAGGGTTCATGCCGAGCGGCGAAAAAGCCTCTATATCCACTGGATATTTATGTCTTTTTCATAGTGCAGCTGTGTGTGTTTATATGTGTGGTAAGCGCACATTTCCTTGAGTATGTGCACGGCCGCATGCGTGATTATCCGTGCATTGTGCCTCTTTGTGTTTTCTTGCGTCTGTGCTGTGCGAAACAGGCATGCTGATGTCTGATCCAATCACTCTCAGCTCTGGTGGGCTGGAGGCCTGAAACAGAAAGAGACTGAAAACAACAGGAAACGGAGAGAGGGATGGAGAGTGTGGGCTGTGCATCTATAATAATGTGTTTGGTTGGAGGTATTGTACAGAACTCATTTTTAATATTAAAAATAAATGTAAAAATATCCTCCATATTTGTATTAAAAAAAAATATCAGTACACTAAAACAGTTAACTGGTAATTAAATAAATACAAATAATTATAAATAAAAAAATGGCCAGTCGTCAAAAGTCGTCAGGTGCTCAGAAAAGAAGAGAGAAACAGAAATAATGAGCGTCCATTTCCTGAAATACCGCTCTGTAGCCGTTTTTTGCATGTATGTTGCAAGAAAAGATCAGACACATGGCGGGCCTGGGCATCATTGTAGTGAGACAAAGACACACAAAGAAAAGATTGCAAATAGAAATGTCAAGCTACCACAAGATAAAGGTCTAAAGAAAGTAAGCTACAGAGTGCATTAGCAGTAACAGTAACATATTGGTGGACTGAAAGAGCGCTGGGTCCAACCTGTGTAATAGAAGCAACAGAAAGTTTGCTGATCCGACAGGGAATCTGAGCAGCCCCCCCCCCCCCGGCCTCAGAGCCCTGGTGCTCACTGCTAACAGAAGATTCGTCTGTCTCTTGGAGCCGCTGCGTGCTCTACTCCCGGCGGCAGCGAGGACGAGGCGAGGAGCCATTCTATTGATAATGTTAGTTCTTTTTTTTTTTATGATTTTCTGGCCATATCTTACACATCTTACTTTAACTCTAAAAAAATAAAATAAATAAATAAAAAGATTAGATTATTGTCAAGAGAAAATATAGTATTATTATAAAAACTATTGTTATAAAATCAAAAATGTGTACAAGACACATAAATATAGTGTATGATAAATTACTGTGAGGAAATATGTAGAAAATAGGAATGTGAACAGGTTCACAGTACCAAGTACCAAGAAGAGTTGAAGTTAGAGACAATTCATGAAAAGGAGAATCCTCTAAGGACAAAATCCCAAAAATACTGAGACATCTTACTTCTTAAGCCCGCACGTCTCGGGCAGACAGCGTGTTATTATCAGTGTTGAAGATTAAGAACCCCACCAGCATCTAACTGGATCCACGTGACATGTGCATGCACATTTACATGCTGTTTACTGTTCTGGAGCTGAGCGGCTAATTAGCTATTTAATCTTTTGACACTTTTCCCCAGTGAATGTTTTGTTTGGTGGCTCGTTTAGCGAAGATGCAGAACAAGATGTATGTGTAAATGAAAGAAGACTCGAGCAAAGAAAAGCTAATGTGGGTTGTTGTTCAAAGTCCGTGGCTCTTTTGTTGTGCAGCAGGCTGCTGTTTACTGCTTTATGCTGAGATCGGATGGGCTGTCTCCATCTACGGAGCTTAATGCTATTCTGTTGACTTAATGCAAAAACTATCAGGAAACTTAAATACGTCTTTTTTCCGCCCTCAGATTTCTCTAAATA
This sequence comes from Cottoperca gobio, assembly GCF_900634415.1. Classification (NCBI taxonomy): domain Eukaryota; kingdom Metazoa; phylum Chordata; class Actinopteri; order Perciformes; family Bovichtidae; genus Cottoperca; species Cottoperca gobio. Next base: position 5,233,552 of record NC_041362.1, on the reverse strand, counting down.
GAACACGCATGATTTACGCAGCACATATGTTTGCTTTAATAGCAGCTGTCGTCGTAGTGGGAAGTTGTGAGATGATGATCTCACCTGCCTTCAAAATGTGCTTTTCCTAGTTCATTATCTCTGACTGACTCGGCACCTGTAGGAACTGTCTGACTCGCTCAGTTAAAATGTTGGTGTTAAATTTAAAATGTGTGAACTTAAGTAAACCCTGGATCAGGATGTTCGGTGGGGAGTCCTGAGTGCGGACGCTGAATCATTTACTCATCACACTGAAAGCTAATGTTCCTACGTAGGTTCATACTTACCTTTTTTAAAGAAGGCAGCCGGAGCACCTCTCTCGTAAGGAACTGGTCCAACGAGGAGTATTCAAGTATTTGTTCTGGTAGATCTCTTGATATTTTCTCATCTCTTTTATTGCTTTTGCAACAATACTTCCCTCTACTTCCCCTCCCATTTCAGGCTCTCTTGCTTTGATGTATCAAATTAAATGTATGAATGTAATCTTTAAAATGCTGGAATTCAGTCCGACTGCCTGAACCACTAGATGCATACGACTGCTATTCCTGCACAGCATGCTTACATTAGATGCACACAGAATGGTGTTATAATATATGCCAGGGTCACCTGGAGCTGACTATCAGACGTCGGCCATGTGATGTTGATAGGTTTTCAATGTCGTGATTCCCTGAGGACCCACAGGTGGTCATTTCAGTTTATTTCTTGCCACGCACAAAGGGAGGCACACACCTGCATAAACAGCAATCTAGCAGAACTAATAACAAACACAAATCTTTTTTAGGGTGATGACATTGAAAGCTTAATTCGAAAACCTCCAATAGAAGCTTCAAATGTAAATTTAGCTAAAATACACCGCCTCTCAATATTAATGATGATTATGATTAATTGAGACTGAGCCGTTGTCAAGTTTTTGGGAGATCCCGCTCTACATAGCTTTCAGAATTACATCCATCAGTCAGATTCTCTCAGGTCGTTTGTCTCAAGGATGAGAAGCAGCAAGGTTTGTCTGCCAGTATGGAAACGTCAGAATGAATAACAGGTTCAGGACAGGACCCGAAGATTAGTGGGGCCAAGGCCATGACGGGTGACAAATGGTCTTGATAGACAGATGGATATAGAGGCCGTCTCTCTCATTCTCCTCTTCTCTTTGCTTCACTCTGAGAATCGATCCAGGCCTGCAGGCTGATGGCAGCAAGCGGGATGCAGGAATCCTTCAACCCTTGTTCGGTGTATTACCCTGTCAGCCTCTAATGTGATTTCCCACCCTGCATACACCCACTTTCACTCCATCGGTTTGGTTTGTTTGATTAGATAAAAACGATCTTGGTGAGTCCAAATGTCTGCAGTCAGGTGCCGGAAAATGCACCTCTGCGTCTCCTGAAAACGACACCAATTTGAGTGATTTGCAGCGACAGGAAGTAACCTGAACCAGAATGCAAAGTTTTGTTGATGTAATTAGACAGAAGCCATCTGGTAGTCAGAAAGTTGTACATTCTCGGAAAGCTTACATTAAGTAAACAAGGGCGGAAAGCAGTTGAGACAGATGTTTATGTTCAGCTATAGAGGAATACATCGCCTCAAACAGTGCAGACATTCTCCATTATGCTTAACAAGTCATTGGGACCAGTTTCTGTTTTCTTTGGACTCCAAATCTCTGACATTAGCTACAAAGACTGCGTATCGTTTGACATATTTTGTTGCTATTTCCAAAACCATACCTGAGTTTCAATGCCAAATACCAAAACAAATACTTTGTCAAAGTCTGAAATACGAGTATGGTTTCCTACAACCCCTTTTTTGTTGAATAACGGGAGCCATAGGTCATAAATGTTTAACATTGTCTAAACACAGGCAGCCTTATCAATCACTTCTTCTACTAGTCTAACCCGAACACTTAATTCAGCAGGTGGAGCTTCGCTTGTGTCTTCAGGAGTTGTAGCATTTATTCACTGACAAATAAGCTGTACACACACTCGGTGTGCTGCCAAACTTGCAATACACTGACTGAGTAACGTCATGCCAAGCAGCCGACAACCTCGCAGCTAAATTGCGGTGATGCGTGGAGACTTCACATTAATGGGGAGATGGCTGCATGTTTCCACGATGATGCATTGCTGCTAACTCTCCAGGGCGGGTGAGCTGGGGACGGGTGTCGGGTGACTGTTTTGAGCATGCACTGCAGCCGGTGATAAATGCTGGTGAGCATTGATTATCGTTGCAGCTGGGCGGCTTGTAAGGCACTTACACTGCAACAGCACCTTTTGCACACACGGCACTAATCTGGTTGGTAAAAGGTTAGTGATGTTTTTACGAAGGTCGACTATCAGTCAGAATTTTGAACATTAGCATCTCCAGTGGCACGCCACTCGCTCTTGGTTTAGATAAATTAACGTTGGTTACCATGGAATCGGAGGTTAAAATGGCCACAAAGGCTCCTGTGGCAGGTTTTTACAGGACTAGAAGCTGCACTAGATGAAACAATAGGGAGATCATTAATATGGGCAGCAGAAGCTCAGTTCCTAGAGACCGGGAGGGTTTGCTGGTTCAAGTCCCCGAACAGACCAAGTACAATGTGTGGACTGGTACCTGGAGAGGTGCCAGTTTGACTCCTGGGCACTGCCCTTTAGCAATGCACCGGACCCCCACCCCCAGGAGCTGTGTATATATAATAGCTTCCCACTGGGTTACAGGCAGAGTCTAAATGTCACATGTGTGGTGATAAAAAGAGGATTCAAAGTCCACTGGGTTTAATGTTGGCCAAACCTGTACCTGGTAACATGGGATCACACAACAGTCTTGTGGTTCACCAGATTTAACATTAGAATTAAATAACAATGTGCCAGTTCCATAATCTGAATGTTCTCACAATGTTAGAAATCTACTGATGTTTTCATTAAGACAGTTGAAGGCAGCATATCTCTATTTCTCTTACAATCAATTAGCTTTGTGGAAATCATTTGGGATTTGAATAATTGCTCAACGGAGACAAAGAACGGTTTGTTTAAACAAAAGAAAGACTCACATCTCTATCTCCCAGGGAGAGGTTTAGAAGACTTTGTCATATCACTTTTGATCCAGTCTTGAGGGTTTGTTCCAATCATTTCAGCCCTTTTGTTGTTTCAAATGACATTCCCTCATGAAGGTTTTGTATATAAATAAATATGACAAGCTTATTGAATTTAAACTTTCAGTTTCAGGGAAGGGTATGAAACGGACTCCAAAACGGAAAATAGTTCTCCCCCCCCCCCCCCCCCCCCCTATGTAGTTGATCAAACCACCTTTTTCATTTCTCCTCCGTTCACTTCCTGACACATCCACTCTGTGTGTGTCAAGTCTCTAACTCCCTAAACTGCATCTATTATTTACAGACTCTGAGCATCCTGAAGTTTCTTCCCTTAGGGCCATGTCTTAACACAGAGCTAGAATATGGATTCAGGTTCTGTTGTTAACGAGTTACTGCTGCAGCGCTAAGGAACCATCATGTGTGAGCCAAACGCTCCATTTCATGTAGTTTATTTGAGTTTGCTCTGGCGCTGTGTTCTGCCCCACTGCTCCTCTATTGCCGTTAGTTTGTTTTCTTCTTCCATCTCTTCGGTAAGAAATATATCCCCTCCCCAGCCGCTAGTATCATCCCCCCCCCCCCCCCCCCCTGCATTTAAAATGCATTAGGATCTTATCTCAGCTAATACATCAGTTGATCAGATTCCTGTCGGCCATTTGCGTTGTATGAAAAGACACAAGGCAAGGGATGCAATCATGGTTTATTTATTTAAAAAGCTGATTAAAAACCCCGGGTGTGCTTGCTGGCGTCAGTGCAATGCCTCCCCCCGACCCCATTTGGCTATTAGATCCGACAATCATAAAAAAAAAAACACAGGAGCTCTCTAATGGGGCTGTTACTGCCTTTTCCCTCTTTGCTCTTATTTATACAATCTCATATAAGGATAACCACACAGAACAAGAGAGGAGCAAAGCCCTTAAAGCCCCCCCCCCCCTGCTTTATGTGGACTCTGAGACTTCTAACTTCTGTTAGTAGACAGAAAGAAGAATGACTTCTCTCTTCAAAGATGCACAGTGTTTATCTCTGTCACACTCTGGGCAGGTAATGAATCAAGTATTTAGTTCAGCTGAGGCATCGGACTGTACAAACAGGACTTTATCCACTCTATCAGTCACCCACATCCCTTTAGCTAGCTTAGAAATGTTTGTACCGCCTGTGTGTTTGTACTTGTGCGCTTGTGTCCGTGTGTTTTCAAAGCATCCACTTGAAAGAGCCTGAGCCATTATTAATCTTCTCTGCGGGCAGCCAGGTGGCTCCTTATTTATATAGTTTATTTCTTTATTCATCAGTGTGCAAACAATGTCTAGGTATTCGAGTGACTCAGCTCCATGCGACTGCATTGTGATGGATTATTTATGTAAATGAGCTCTTTTACAAAGTTGCATTTGAGGAATTCTACTTTTTATACATTTCCTTTTTTGTATGAGCTTCTTGCCTGTGGGCTTCTTTTACTATTTTATTAAAAGCACTTAATAATCAAACAGTATTTCAGCAGATGGGCCGCTTCTCACCGTGATCATTGGTATTCCCTTTCTCTTGTCTTTATCGAGTGGAGTACCTCCGGCCAAAGAGCGAGAGTGTTGAGCATGATGGAGGAGACAGGGGTCCCGTCTTACAGCCTTCTCTTTGTTTACCAAAGGCCCATCTGCAGAGCTGAGACAGGTATCAGCAACAGCAGCGACGTGAAATTAAACAAGGATGTGGGAGACTAGAACAGGAGACGGAGCGGGGAGGTGAGAGAGAGTAACACAGGGAGGCACTGAAGAGTCGGTGGGTGAGGGGGGTGGGGGAGGGACACTGAAGGTTGTGGTGTTCCCTCTAGCTCAACGCAGCTCATTAATTTTCTCATTTAGTTAGAACAGTGGAGTGTGCAAACAAGAACAGGGGACTTGCCTACTAATGAGGACAGGAAGAGACACGTTTCTACAGTGTGTGTGTGTGTCTGTCTCTGTGTGTGTGTGTGTGTGTGTTTGTGAGACAGAGAGACAGAGAGACGGAGAGACGGGGTGAAGGATAAGGAGACAAGCATGTAAGAGGGAGGGATGGCCATGAAGTGGAGGAAGATGGATGTATTGTTTGGACAGGAATGGATTGAAGAACCTTGCTGGACAAACTAAAGATCCTTTTTTGTCCAACTAATCGATCAATCTATACTACATGGCCAAAAGTAAATGGACACCCCTGTACATAGACGTTTCTGTACTTTTTGGTTTGGCCCCTTAAGGAAGAAGCAAGAGGCATGACATTGTTCCAGCTTTCAAAGAGTTTGAGAGAGGACAATGCTTCCATCTTTGTGGCAACAGTTTGTGAAAGGCCCTTTTGACATGACAATACCCCCCCCCCCCCCCCCCCCCCCCGTGCACAACCAGAGGTCCATAAAGAAAGGGTTTTTATTTACAACTTGTCCTGCACAGTCCTGTCCTCAACCCAAAATGGACTTTATATAAACCTTGTGCACTTGTGGAAATGTTTGTCCTTATCTATAGAACTCATAAAACATTATTAGTGATTCTTCAATACACCTAACCTACAAATATCAGAAACATATTCATTCCTAACTAGCGTTTCGTTCAGTGCACCGCCCCCCCCCCCCCCCCCCCCCACACACACATTAGTCTCATGTTTTACCTGCAAGACCCACATTTCAACGCCTTTGTTCACAATCTGTGACGTGCACACATCACATTTCCACACAGTCAGAGAAGGGAAAATTGTGCATCCTTGTCGTAGTTATGAAATCCTAGCAAACCGCAGGAGTTTATCTTCCTCCCGGGCTGCTGTCAGCCTTTCCAGCCAAAGAGTAAATCACACTAGACTCTGCAGTCGAGGAGGTCGGACCAGCAAAAGTACGTTAGCCAACTTTACTGTCAGCACCTGAGCGGAGAGCGTCGGAGCAGACAACAGGCACGAGCTGCCCTGCCTCATGCTGTCCTCTGTTTCCATCCCTCTTATCTATTTCCATCGTAATTAGTGTTAGGCTTTGTTTCACTCATATGTGTTGTGTTCTGTGTGTTGTGCTATTTGTGTCCAATCATCATAACTTTGGTCTAACAATTTAGTTTTAAGCAGCCAGTTCAGCCAACTTATTATTACAACTTTAGTTTATGGTTTTGTGTTATGAAAAAGAAATGATTTGTGTAAGAAGCTGTGACATATCTGATTGAGCCCCAACATATTTTAAAAGGAATCCCCCTCACGAAGGAGCTCTGGTTCGTCTTTCTTTTAGTTCCCGTCACCCACAGCCTAAAAGCCAGCCACAGTCTCAAGGTGTGTAATCAAATTCAGTGATGAAAAATTAGCGAGACCACATGTTTTTTCTCTCTGATTTAAACAGACAGCCGTTCATTACATTGTGCAGTTTGCCTGACTGTGCTTATTAATTTAATTATCGTATCACAGGGAAATGTGCTATAACTCACGAGCCCCATGTGGTCTGTCTGCCCGTCTTAGTTTTTAATTTAGTTTAATCCTAGAGGACAGATTAACTCTATTTTATAGCTTGACCCTTGTTGTGGCAGAGATTGCGTGGCTAACTCAGTCGGAGTAAGGCTTGGAGTGTAATTTACTTCTTGATTTAAGGAGCCTGTCTTCCCGGGTGAAAAATGGATGCCAATAAATTAGCGGCTTAAAGCATCAAATGCACTTGTTGGTGCCACAATTTAAACTCACCCTGCCAGTCTGGAGTGTGTAATTGTTTTGAATGTGGCCATTTGAAAGTGTACATAAAGATACATTAACTTGTATCTACTGAACTGTAATTGATTAGTTGGCCGTTCCTGCCAGCTAAATATTTACGTTAATTAAATCCACGCTCTACTTTCCAGCTGCAGTGGTTATATCAAAGCAAGTGACTAATACAAGAATTTGGAAATTATGGTTAGGTGAGACATCTGATCGTCGTGTGTGTGTGTGTGTGTGTGTGTGTGTGTGTGTGTTCTGTGACTCACAGCCTGTGCCGGCCATAGAAACAAATGTTTAAGGGAGGAATGAGGGTATATTTCTGCAGAATGACAGAGAAGCAATATCCAACATGTGTGGCTAAATACATATTTACAGGAAATTGGAAAATAAGGTTTTGTGTTTTCTCTCAAGTGCCGGTGCTGATTCAACACCCTGCCTCTTTTCGCTTTTTCCAATTTTCCCCACATTTTGCAATTTGCAGAGAAAAGCACATATTTAAGTGCCCCTTGCGTTTGTTCCTTGGTGATTCACAAGCTGACATAGTTCAGAAACAAGCTGCTGATGTCAGCTCAGCTGGTTGCAGGTTGCCCTTGCACCCTTTGTCTTTGTTAATAAATAATTAAAGTCGAATGTCTCGGCTCGTGCTGCTCGATTAACTGCCAAATATAATCTGTTGAATCATTCGGAAACAATTTTGAAATGACCTCTGGGTAGCATTATTGTATTATAGTATCAGTGTGTTTCTGACCCGAAGCAGCTGCGACGTGGGTGTGTTTTTTTTTTTAGGGGTGGATTTAGGGATTTGGGGGCCCCCAGGCAAACCGATACTATTTTTAATTTTCACCTTTTCTATAACTGGGAAATGTGGTACAAGAAATACTAAAACTATTAACACTGCTCAGTAATATTCTGCGAGTAAAACCTGAATCTGCAACGTCATCGGTAACATTTCTCTGTCAGGTAAATGTAGTACTACGACGTTTTCCTCTGAAGTAGCAGTACCCTGTCAGTATTATATTGCATATTTTGTAAGTGCTTTTAGGATAGTTGTTTTAGGGATCAGCGTGTTCCCAAATAGCCATGCTTTGAACAGGCACTTCTCTAGTCAAAGAAAATGCCATAATAGTCTCTGGCTCCATCTTTGAAAGTATAAATTGATGTTTTTTCCCCAATATAAATCAAATATATTTGGATTTTGGACTATTTGTCAAACAAAAGCAATTTGAACCTCTTGGTCTCTGTGAATCATGCCAGTAGTGTGTCTCTATGGAAGAGGGTTGGCTTGTATTTTGGTCTTTCGGTCAGTCCACTAGACATAAGCGTAACAGCCTATGCCTCTTGTCATTGTGTATCATCTGCAGATTAAGCAGCCGTAGGCTTTCAGTTCTATAACGCCTTTATTTCTGTGTTGAATATTCAATTTGACAGTTTATGTCAAAGCATTTCATTTACATTCTTAGACAAAAACGCTCCATAAAAGCATGTTTGTGAAGTTTTTGATGCACTTCACTAGAAAGAATAAATGAGAATTTGAAGAGTCAGAACTGTTGAGTTAAAAAAAAAATACATTTATTTTTATGTCCATGCAATATTGGTGTTTTTCGGATGCATTTGAATCTTGAAGAATCTAATTGAAATGGATGGAATGAAGACTTTCTGAATCCATTTGAAAGATCCATACCAATATCCAACCCTATAAATAATAAATAATACTTTTTTTTATCTTGCTCTATCAACAGGTCAAACTATCTACTTATCCATCACTTAAATTCATGACAGAAAACCTCTAAAATGACTTTTAGTCTTTGCACGGTCGAGCCGAAGAGCTGCAGAGCTGCAGTAAACTCAATAAAAGAGCAGGTAAACGGGGTTCAGAGGTGGCATATTTGACTGGGACGGATTAGGAGGGATCGTGGTAGCTTTTGTACCCCTTGTGTATGTTCCTTAGTGATCCACAAGGTTACATAGCTCAGGAACAAATGACTGATGTAAGCTCAGCTGGTTGCAGGTTGCCTTTGTAACCTTTTGTCTTTGTTAAATAATTAAAGTTTAATGTTTTAACTTTTGCTGCTCAAATAACTGCCAAAATATTCAGCTGATGTTTGTTGACAGACCGAGCAGTTAGAAACATAACCCTTTGATGAATCCTGCACTGTAAACTTGAAACACATGCCCCAAGGCTGCAAAACGTTGTTGTCTGTTGACTGCTTCTGAGGGGAAGTCGGTATCTCTCTGTATCTTTTTTGTGCTGGTTTCTGGTTATGAGTGGAAGTTATGAGTTAATCATAAGTACATTTAATCAGACTTGTATGGATTTATTTAAATGATATATGATTGATTTGCCCTTTTCCCCCCCTTGTCTTTGGAGGCATGTTTTCCGCTGCAGTTTTTGTGATGAATCATAGACAACATCATATAGTATACCATATATATATTTTAATATATGTCTGTTTTGTATAAGGATAAGTGATATAACCCAAGACATTTACAAATGAACCTCAACATTACATTTACAATAGATAAAATGTCTGCAACTAGAATAATTTGATTTAAAAGGTTTTTATTGAACCTTTATTTATACAGGTAATCTCGTTGAGACCGGGGTCTCGTTCTCACCTGAGGGAATAAGCTATGATCACATACAAATTCTCCTCAACTCTCCTCAACAGTTGAGGATTTATTTAGATTGGGACCGACCACAAATCTCCGGGAAGCGGGGATTATTTTACTTTGCTGCGGGTGGGACCAGGGGGATCAAAAAAAGAAACGGCGGGTCCCATGATTTAGGTAATGCTAACCACAAGGAGTCAAGAAATTAAGTTGAGAAGAATACAAAGCAGGTCGTTACAATACAAAAGCATAGCAAGGCAAGTATGACATTTGGAGAATGTTTTCAGTCGTTACTGACAAAGATGGAAACACACTGGACTTGGTTAGTTGCGACAAATGTGCAGTATTGATTTACAACGTGCACAAATCTGACACCTCAGGGGTTGAGTTGTCGTACTTGCTCTGTTTTCCCCATGTCAAAGTAAGCTCTCCTTCAAATATAAAGCTCTTCTTTCTGCACATATTGAACCACACGCTATTGATTCATGCGTCACACTTTGCTGTCAAGACATTCAGCTCTGGGAAATGCTTTGTCCACATAGTTCAATGGTTTTTAATGTAGCCCCTAAATATGGCGAACGTGATCATGCATGGATAACAGAAACCTTAATAGCATTTCAGGGTTGTACCTAAGAAATTGTTCCACAACAAAATGACCTGTAAATCTGCAGGAAACATCTGCTGTTGTTGAACGTTTATCAGCTCCTGTTGTGCTGACCCTGGCCCCTGACCTCCCTGCGGCAGAAAGTAAGATAAAAATACAGTTTCCCTGCAGGGTCAAAAGAGAGAGAGCTGGGTGAAGCTTATTTCTCATGCAAACCACTCTGCTTTTTTTTGTTGGCTATTTACAAAAAGAGCAGGGCTGATACAAGCAACGGATGATGTAGAGATATGTGTGGAATACCTCAATCTGATACATTAAACTGAGAGAGGGGGTCGTTCGACTATTACGCTTATCTGTCTCTGTCCAAGAGTAGCAAACGAGCCGAATGGAGCAGATGATTTGGATTCCTTCCTAATCCAAACAACGTTATTGGCATTAGTAAACGTGTCTCGAGAAGCCTTACGAATAATCAGCTTAATGGTAAAACCACTGCAAGCAAACACGAGACTTAAGTCTCTCATGAGACTAATGGCGGTTTAGTGCCACCCGATTCAACCGATGGGAATCTCTGTTGACTTTCCTCCCTCTGGTTTTTCCATGAGCTCTCACAAGCACAGCAAAGCAAAGAGAGCAGGACATTTTTTGTTTGCTTATTGGACGAAGGTGTCCTTGTGAAAGCAACGCAAACTTGTCTCCTGTCTGCATTTCTTGTCTTCAGATAACGGTTGAACCCAGCCAGTTGTCAGCTGATTGGCTACGACGTATGACTGTTTCGATCGGTCTCATTTATCTGTTTATTTATAAGTTCTTCAGTGTGAATCAAGAATACATAAAGCTTGTCATTTTAACACCTTCAAGTCCAAAATACGCGGTTTACATTTGGGCCACCAATAATGTACTTTGGGCCACCACATTTAGGGAGTTTTGAAAATATCAGCGTCTGTCAGAAATTTGGTTTGTCAAGAACAACATTGTTTATCTAGCCTCTTAATGTAAAACAAGCATTTAACTTTAAAATGTAGTTGTAAAAGTACTATAAACGTCATGTTTTTAATATATCATGCAGCCCTAATACAAGCTGAACAGGCAATGTCTTCCTGAAGCAGAAATATGATGCTCTTTGTTAGCGTCTTTGTCTGAAAGAGCTTTGAGAACAATCTGTGTGTAAATGGCTTCAAGCAGCTCAATATAGCTTCTCACTACACTAATAACCCTTTTCAGAAGCCACAGATAAGGCTCATCATCGATAGCCGCTGCTTTTGTCCTCTTCATTGAGGGAGCGTAGAGTAATTAATTTGTTGGTGGTTGCTGAAGGGAAAAAGGCTCCCTGGAACTTTGTCATGTTTCAAGGTCTCTTTCAAGCCGAAGTCCCCTTAAGCGTCTTTCTCTGGACATGAATTTATTTAAATAGCTTAGACAAAAACGTTTTGCATATTCATGTCAGTGCCTAAGCTGTAAAAAAAAAACAGCGTTGGAGTCTTGGTTCAGCGAGAGCTGTGGATGTGTGTTGGACAGTGCAGGTGGGTCTCGCTGATTGGTTGTGAAACCAGTGTGACAGGTGCTGCCGCTGCGGCGGCGGCGGCGGCGAACGGAATACATTCATTTGCTTTCTGCGGGGTGTTCGGAGTACAAATGACTACTTTTGAGTATAAACTTTTCATTAAATCCTCAAAGTGCTTTTGATGGCAAGACGTGGCTGTGTTCTGCACTCTGTGGTGGTATAAGTATCCGGGTAAAAGCATTATATAATCATAGAAGGAATTTAGAGTGTTTCTAAGTGAGGGAAATGTAGCATGTTGTAAACTATGGAAACAACATTAAAGCTGTTTTCCCCCCCGGCCTAGTTCAATATAGGCTAGTGTTTCTCAGGGACTTTGGATTTTTACTGAAGGCCGCCTCTGTTTCGTCTGGGATTTGTAGACCGAGCAAAGACTTTCATGCAATTCTGTAAATGAGCCAGGATTGTTTGGGAAGGGACAAATCGGCCCAAAAGTTATTTTGTAGTGTGTCAGTGCTCCATCCAAGTGGGACGATAAAAAACACTGGCATAACTGTACACTCAAGTGATATTAAAATAGATTTTAGACATATTATATCAGCTATGTAACAAGTTACTTGCAGTAAACAGATGAGAAATGTGCACAAATCATTGATTTCCAGCGGTTTAAATGTGCCACTGACACATATTTGAATCAGTAATTTTCTTGAAGTCAACTTAAAAATGAATCTGTGTCTATGAAAGCAGAACAGAAAGACTGTGATACGTACAGTTTTACAGACTGACAGGACAAACTGCTGCTCAGCTCTGAATGCCTGGAGGTCCTCATTAATGTGATTAAAATATTGATGCGATGTGCTTAAAGGTACAACTGAGGGATTGTAACTATTATTTACTGTCTGCTACCATTGTTTGTTAGTCATTATTTATAAACCGTCACGACACGTTAAGGCCAGATTGTTTATTAAACCACAGACTCATCACTCTGAATAGCAAAAAGACGCACTGCAACTGTAATACATATCGAATCAGTAGAAATAAGAAGCTCAATCAATATGCAAAAAACTAACCAGCACTAGAATTAATCCAGGAGTAATATTCAACGTTTTAGTAGCCTATAGGTACGTGAGTGTACTGTCCTACTCTGGTACGCACACACATGTTTAGAGCAGTGAATACGTACGAGAGCCATCTCAATATCAAGTTAACGTTTCATCCACACACTCTTCTCACAGTGCAAGAAAGCTCATTGCTATCGCCAGATTATCATCATAATCATCATGTCATGGACACTGATACACCCGATTCTGTAATGTGCTGATGGCTTAATTTCAAATCCACAGAAAAGAGAGAAACGGCTTTTGCTGTGATTGTAATGCTGCACACTGGGCATGTCTAAGCCCACCTCGCAGCCATCCCCATGTTCGTACTTTCTTCACATTCTAGAGGCATTTCCAGAGTATAAAAATGAAAGGTCTGTTAACGGCTGTGTTTCTGGCCTTGATGTTATGAGGAAGAATTGGGCACCGGGAGGTCGTAGTGACAGGTTATTTGATGTTTTAAGAGTATCATTATTGCAATGTTGTGCTCTGGCTCAAACCCTGCCCTTTCAATGCTTGCTCACGGATATGATACAGGAATACAAAGCCTTTTATGTTGCATAAACCGGGCTGTTTTCCTTCCTTTCCTTTATGACACTCATACCTTCCATACAGGAAACACTTGCATACATTTCTGCTCCTCAAAATGCAGTCGCTGATTAAAAAGTCTTGCAGTGATGCACCAGCAGATTTGATTAGCCAAACACTTACACACACACACACACACACACACACACACACACACACCGACACACACACATACACATTCACACAAAGACGCAGTGTGACAACAGAAAGAGAAGGAAACACAAACACAGACCAACAAACAAGTCCGCAGCAGGAGAGATCTCACCAGCTCAACATCCCATCAATAATTCAACAACCACTGGCGTGAGAGGCAACACAAAGAGAGGAATGAGAGAGCGAGAGAGAGAGAGAAAGGACAAGGCTTGAAAAAGCCGAACCAGAGAAGTGATGAAAGTGAAGGATGACTGAGGGATACAAAATGAGAAGAATTTGCGTAATGGTATTATTAGAGGCAGGGGTTTGCCTGCAGGGAGACGTATCGCCTGGTCTCTGAACTGATCATCATTTCTGTCCTCAGAGGAGTTGACCTCAGTGCAGAAGCTCGGATCCTATTAGTCCAAATCACTCTGCCGTAATTAGTCCCTCACCAGGCCTCCGACCTATGCTCACTACATCTGCATAACTCCAATATGTTTGCCTTCACTCCTGTACTCCACACATCAGACACTCTCCCTCGGTGTCACAGCTGGACTAATCGAAAGAAGTAATATATCTGCATATTATTATTTCCAATTTTAAATACTTCCTGCTTTAGAGCAGTTCTTCATCGCACTTCTTTACAGCCTTGCTAATCCCCCCCCCCCCCCCCCCCCCCTTACATCAGAAAGCTAAGAACTCATTTCGGAGTCTCATCCTTATTAGCTTCTGTGTGAATGATCAAAGACTAAAGAAGTCCAGTTTTCTTGCCTCTATTTGTTGTGCAATAAAATCAATCTTCCATCTGAAGAAGGTAAAGTCACTCCTGCCTGTGGGGGGGGGGGGGGGGTGTAGTTTTTAAATAATTAAACTGCTAACCAAGTTTTTTTTAAAACTCTGACTTAGAGATAGCTAATCATTTCAGCACATGTGCCACATTTGAATCTCTATTTTGACGTCCCTTTTGAAATGTTCAAAAGTAACTAAACTACGCTGGATACCAGGAGGAGTGACATCACGGATACACAATGAGCTCGGTAACGTTAGAACATTTAGAGCTGGCCTCTTTAGTCGAGTCATCAGTCCAGAAAACCCAGAGTCGACTTGCATTGTCTCAGTGGAGCACATTGCAGGTTAAAGCAGGAGCAGCGGCATAGCACGCTGTAAACTTGACAGACTTTGCACAGTACGTTACAAACTACAAAGACACTCTGAACATGGTTACATGGTTCTCCAACATAGCAACAGTAACTAAGGGGGGAGGTGGTAGTGGACCAAGCGTTCATTTTGTGCTCTTTTTTTTTTTAATCGATGATAATAGCGTGTGTTCCACAGCTTCGCCACTCTTTGTTCAAACAAATCACACCATGTTGTTGTTGTCGTTGTTATTATTATTATTAGAGCAGCTCCTGGGATTTGTTGTGTGCATGGAGTTTTACTTCAGGAGGTGATGGATGGTTTTAATATCACTTATGCTGATCGGTGATTCAAAACTCATCCAAAGTGCATGTGTGGGATTGTTTCCTCCCTTCCCCTTCCCCCAGTAGAAATTACAATACTTACTTACTTACAATACTTACTTACTCTTCGATCACAGTGAAGATTCGCTGTGATCTCTGAGATATGCGGCTGCTGGAGACATGGGTCAAAGTGTTTCCCCCTAAATACCCTGGACAATTAACACCTACCTGCTGTGATTTGTCAGTGGCTACAAGTCCATCAGGAGTGATGAGTGTAGTAACTGTGGAGCATGTCAAATGTTACACGACCCAGCTCCCTCTGGAACAATAGTCTGTGTGTAACTCAAATGTACTGACCAGATTTATCCCAGGAGAATGGTGAGGCAGAGTAGCCCCAAGAGCTTCACATTGAGCCAATGTTGCTTTGCATATCATTCATCTCATTATCTTTTAATAGTTTGCTCTTTAATTTATTGGGCCAGCTCTAGTTTTCATCTCGACTCCTGATTTTGCACACAGCATGTAATCAAAGCTCTCAAAGTTTCCCACTGCAGCTTCAATACGAACAATCAATGTTGACCCAGAAGAGGAAGATAAAAGTGCTGAGAGATGCCATTCAAAACCAATATACCGCTACAGATTACTGCTTTATAGATTCTCGCAGAATTCCAAGCAGTCATTGCAATCCCATGAGGTCTCCATGTGATAGAGCAGCAGAGTCATCTGCCCTCTTTGGACACATAAAAATGACTCATGGAAAAGTCACATGGGGACGATTTAATGCGGCGACAGATAAAAATAAATAAAAAAGTGTTACAGTTTGGCACGGCTTCAAGGTGCTGCATGAATTGCAAAAAATGCAAGAAACCACTGTAGGCACTTGCAGGGTTTGTATTAGTGGAGTGGCATAAAGCACTGCTTGCATTGAGGGAGTTTCTTCATATTTGGCACAGACGCACTTGGCACTCGAGGATGAATTTATTTGATTTTGGGGGGGTCAAAGGTCAAGGTCACTGTGACCTCACACAACTTGTTTTGACCATGACTCAAGAATTAATACGCTAATTGTGACAATTTAACACAACTGTCTAATACATTATAACTATATGAAGCGATGGCATTTTGGTCAGACATGGATTAAATCTGCAACTGTGGTTGGTGGAGGCACCAGTGTTTTTGGTTCAATGCCAACTTGTTAATCATCTCATTGGGGGGTCCCGACCTCTAGTTTGGGAACCACTGGCATAGAGCAATGTCCAATATTTACATGCTTGCAATTACCTTCATAAATGCAGTTATAATCACATCTATATGGTGGTTTGCTTAAATGCCATGCGGAAGCTTCAGGGAGGAGAGGATAATGTGGACTTGAGTGACATTACGCTCTCCATCCTTGATTTCCTATCTTCTCCATCATATGATTTCTGGGCACGGCTCCTTAGCTTACCCGCACAGCCAAGTTGTATTCTTTAACCTTTCGGCTCCATTCACCACAGTAAAGTCAGCAGCTGCCTGTCCGTTAGCATTGCATCCCGTGGGAAACATCCGAACAGATGTACCTTACCTAGAAATGTGACCTTGTGTTGAACTGGTGCAAGAGCAAAGAGACAATTTACTTTCTTCCCTCAGACAGCAGAAAGTATTTGACTTTCTATGCTGCTTCCTCTGCTGTCACACTGAAGTGACTTGTACTTATTTTACAATAAAGGCTTTCAAAATATACTTTCATTCAAAGACTTACCTATTGTGGCACCTTAGGCCCTCCACAATAAAGGTTTTTTGCTGAGTAAGTGCACGGCTGCAGTCATTCAACCCGGCTGTCCAAGAGAGGGGGTAAAATCTGCTGTGTAATTACTTGCCTACAGCCCAGCACAAATGTAATGAAACTTGAATTTTTCCTCTTCCTTGCTCCGGGACATGACTCGGCATATGTTAAATCATTCACAGCAGTGCTGGGCATGCAAAAAACAACAAAAACAAAAGAGGCTGCAGGGTATTATGAGCAGGTCTGTGCGTAGAAAACATGGACAGAGGGGAAGGCGTGAAAGAAAGGGCTGATACCAAGTGGCTGGGAATTTGACAGCGTACCAAGCAATTATGTAAGACGCTCCAAGATGACATTTTGATGATACAAAAACAACATTTTTGATGATTTCTTTATATATATATATACACACACACATACACTGTATACAGATGTAGGCCTGTTGCAGAAACCAAGTTGTCGTTTCCTGCTGAGAAGCTGAAAGCTGAAAATCAATCAGGAAACTCAAATTAATGCTGTCAGTGAATGTCTGTGCGCTTAAAAATGCTTTTAAAAATGCTTTTAAAAAGGCATTTGTTGGGCACTTTCTCTCAACCTTGCCTCACGATTTAATAATATAGGTATTGACTTTCTACTTTTCCCTGAGTGAAAAAGACAGAAACGACACTGAACAAGATGCTTGTAGGCTGGTATAAAGTTTTACACAACAAAGTATAAGTCGTATAACTGTCAGACTCTGTCAGGCTGTGATTGCTGATTATTGTTGAGGGAGTTTAGAAAGATGAGACAGAAATGATGGCAAGAAATATACACCTGTTGTGTTGAGAGTCAATTACTTGAGTTTTGAAATGATTGGATTTGAATAACAAACATTTCTGATTTTTTATATATATATATATATATATATATATATATATATATATATATATATATATATATATATATATATATATATATATATATATATATATATATATATATATATATATATATATATATATATATATACACAAATATATATATATATATATACAATATATATATATATATATACACAAATATATATATATACAAATATATATATATATATATATAAATAAATGTATAAATTATTTATTCAGTAAAATTACTAAACATTTCCTGGTCCCAGATGTGATGAATTGCTCATTGTAATTGTTTTATATAATTGTTTTATATCATTATGATTACTGACTTTTTAAAGAAATTAGAAAATTAACAGATTATTCAATGCAGAAAATATTCTTGTGTTTGACTGAACTGTTTGTGTCTTGTCTGAATAAGAACAACTCATTGGTGTCGGGGTGTTTTTAGGATTACTTGTGGTATCGTTCATCATCATGTTGGTTGATCTTTACAGAACATGAGATTTTTGTTAATGCTTTCATTTCCCCAATTCAGTTCTGGGTATTAAACTTTGTTAGTAGCAACGAGTATTGAAAAATGCCAGCAGTTAAAATGTGTCAAATATATTTATAGTCTTGTGTACTTATTATTTAAATAAGTAAGGTATCAAAAGATGGTTGTTATGAGTACTTAAACTAAATACTGAGGCCTTTCTGTGCTACCTACTCCTTGATATCTTGGTTATCATGACGTTTATACATCGATATGTGTCTGTTCAGCAATCTACAGGTGTTTTCTATTCACACGCACGCTGGAAACACGTACATATTCCTGCGTGCCCCTGGGCCCCCGCTCTGTTAATCCATGCTTGGTCTGACTGAATGCACACTTACTTACACTTGATGAATACTGAAGTGAGCTGTGCAGAGTGGAGGCGAGGACACCAGAGCAGCTCAGGTGTGAGTTGTGTTGCTGTGAAGAGATTAGGTGTCTTTCTGGACCAGTGACTGTTTACACCATTATTTTTTGGAGATGGAGAAGAGATGACGTTTTTATTTCACTGCTGTCATCTCAGCGTGTCTCAGTGCAGTGCTGGGTGACACCTCGTCTTCTTCACTGAGTCTAATTCGACGCGGGAAGTTAATGGCTAGTGTCTTGCTCAGGAAGCGGGCTTTTTGTTTTTTTACTGTTTCTTTGGGAGGAACGGCTGCACCTCAGCGTGTCCAAGATGTTTTGTCTCCATGACAACAGTTTTTTAAAAGGTTTTCTTTGTTTCCAAGCACTGGCCCTGGTGCCCGAGTCTTATCATGCTTGTTGTCTTCCTCTCAGACCTCCAGATAAATGAACTTCCTGTGAGTGGCAGGAAGTGCAGATTAAAGGTGGCGTAGAGTATTTCCTGGAGAGGTGGGCAGTCAAGGAGGAAATGAGCTGACAGAAAGAATTTAATACCACAAAGGTGAATTGAATATGGGAGCCAGGAGGCAGACGTGCTGATTCCCCGGTAATACATGCGTGCTTGTGCATTCATACAGTAGATCTTAGGGTAGTAACCGTTCAGGTATTCACACGTAACCGTCACGGTCAGGTGCACAAACGCAGAATACGATTTGATACACAGTTAAAAAACCAAGTTCACAAGCGTGAGTCCCGCACAGAAACTTTTAGCCGTCCAGTGTTAGCAGCAGGTGTGGACTCTAGCGAAACAAGCGTATTGTCACCCGATCAGCAGAATGTTTGGGTGCTTTGAAAGTATAAACTCTAGCCAAGGTGGAACTAATTGAAACACTCCTCCTGATGCACACTTCAATTTCATATCATAAGAGATGCTTTTCAGTTTTACAGCTTATTGTGACCTGTTGCATTTTTGAAAGTGTGTGTACAGTGTGTGTTATACAGAAATGTGTTTATTTTTCGAATGAAATAGTTTACCAAAGATGTCAGTGGGCAAATGCTCAGTCCCAGCAGGAGGCTTGTGTCTGTATTGACACA
Organism: Cottoperca gobio; assembly: GCF_900634415.1. Taxonomy (NCBI): domain Eukaryota; kingdom Metazoa; phylum Chordata; class Actinopteri; order Perciformes; family Bovichtidae; genus Cottoperca; species Cottoperca gobio. Next base: position 5,214,179 of record NC_041362.1, on the reverse strand, counting down.
TATCCATATCTTTTTGTTGCACTTGTGTGTAAGTATAAACGTGCAGTACATCTGGATGTTTCCGTCTGTAGCTGAAGTGTGCACATCTCACTTTGATTATGTGTGTCATTAGACGGTATCGATATTCATGTATAACTCCATGAGATTAAGACCGCTGTGAAACATATAATCACTCATGGCAGTTTCGACTTTTCCGTCTGTCTCAGTGCCGCTCCTCATTTACATCCGCTGGGTCGATGCTGATTGTAGCTCTCGGCGCAGCATATGCTTACCTTGGCCTCCGACTTATATGGGATTTTTCCACCCTCCTCCTTCATTGTCCCTACAACTTGCTGTTCCTGTACCTCTTTCTGTTTCTACATGTTCCCTCCTCATCTGTCACCCACTCATCTTTTTTTTCTTCCATTTCCATCGATCCCCTTTTTGCCTTTCTGTCTCTTTCCTTTATGAGCCCCCGTTGCTCAGTCCTCATTTTGATTTATAAGTGGTCATAGCTGTGGGTTGAGCTCATATTTCAGCTGGTAAAGAAACCATTCTGAGCCCAGTGTGACTGATGACCGGTAGACTGGTGACGACATCCACATCGACATCGACAACACAGGCGGGTGGACATAATGCCATGAACAGTCAAATGCACTAAACCATAGGTCTTCAACAGGGAGTCCACGAATACATGTTTATAGCATGCAATACTTGTACAGACATGTTTATAAGATTTATGTATTTTATTTGATGAGTTATCATCATCAATTTATTTGATGATGGATGAGTTGTGTGGCTTTTGTTTCCCCCGACGAGGACTTCCTTGCGATGTCAGAGTCGGGAAACATGTCGGTTACACTGCGTCTGAAATCATCGCAGAAGCTGAAGGCTACATTATTTTTAGCGCAAAGCATCGACATCTTTCCCTCAGCTTTGATCACTTGCTTTGCCTCCGACACAGTTCTTGTCACACATGAAGTCACTGACAGTGTATGCTTTGTGCCTCTTGGCGTGCTTGTGCTTGTGCTTAGACGATTTTTCTTGTTGGCAAACATCGCTTATTCCACCGTGTGCTTTTGACTCTGCTTTTAATAAATAAGGGAAGGTCTCCTCTCATTTGGTACTTGCATGAAGTTTGAACTTGTTTGGCAGGTACAACTGCGTCTCCATGTATCTCCCGTTCACTGTGACTCTCATCATATGTTCACTTCTTCTTCTGTGTTATTGTTCCTGTTTTCTTCTTCTGTGTGTTTACTGGCGGATAACGTTTTTCAGCTAAAGTTAAACATAATCCTGCCACTACTACACCAGTACACTTTTTTAAATTAGGCCTATTTTTATTTTTGAAATGTTAAAAATACAGGATAATCCTGGGAAAAACGGGAGGGTTGACAGGTATGCTCGCACCCCCCCCCCCCCCCCCCCCCCCCGGTCGCACGGACCTCTTCAAGCCTCTTCTATACAATATATACAGTAGGGGGGTCCCTGCACCACGCTACACCAGTTTGTCCTTGGCCTAAAAAAACGTTGAAGAGCCCTGCACTAAACCAAGATTATATTAACACTTTTAGAGAGGTCAATTTAATGGTAACTATTTTGCTTTCAAAATTCCATATTCATTATGCTGACGTCATATATTGTTTTTGCAGTTAGGAGTATGTATAATGTGGGCTGACTGACTCCAAACTGTGACTTTGTACTGCAAATTGAATTGAAACACAAAGCCAAAGGCAAAATGTTTTTCTCGAGATTTTATTCCAGAAACTTCTTTCCACCAAACTCTGACCAGGTGACAAACAATATTTTGGTTGGTTACCCAGACTACTTTTATTTACTTGGCGATCACATGCCTCTGAAATAAACTGGATTTCTTCTTACTTGACTTTACAGATGAAAGTGAAATGTTTATTGATGGGTGGGTAGTCTTCAGTACTAAGCGCAGAATGTTGTAGATTCAACAAATGTATATATGTTTACAGTAAATATGGGTAATGCTCAGTATGAAGATATGTTCAATACAATATTTCCTACTTATATTGACAACTAGGGTTCTGTCTGCTGGCTTTCTGGTGTTTTACGAAACACATGTACTTCTGCAAAGTGTGTATGGATATGTACTAAACAGGCTAGCAACATCCCTATGGCTTCAAAATCAACATCAAATTAGTACAGAAGAAAATGCAAGCACATGGTACCTTATACGGACAAACACACACATCAATAACTGCAAACACACTAACTTACATGCCCCCCCCCTCCACATTCAATCACAGATGTGCAGTCTTCTTTTAGTTGTTAATATAACACTGCACGCACGCATCGTTCCCTCTGTCATTGACCAGATTGATCTCTGCATCCAATAATAAAGATGAGGGCCTCTCTGCAGGTGTCATATATCAATAAGCAATAAGAGCTCTGCATTGAAACCGTAAAAGTTGATTTGCTGGAGCCTTAATAACAGTTGTTTGCTGCTGACTGCGGGAGTCGGGCACCCCGGGGATCCTGCCCCCTTCTGCTGCTGGCACAGCAGTTTTAAACCTCAGGCTGCTGGGATGGAGTGCATGTACTGAGACTTGAACCCAGCTTTGTGCTAATACATGGACAGCTTGAATCCACGGGAGCTTCTTCTTCTTCTTCTTCTTCTTCTTCTTCTTCTTCTTCTTCTTCTTCTTCTTCTTCTTCTTCTTCTTCTTCTTCTTCTTCTTCTTCTTCTTCTTCTTCTTCTTCTTCTTCTTCTTCTTCTTCTTCTTCTTCTTCTTCTTCTTCTTCTTCTTCTTCTTCTTCTTCTTCTTCTTCTTCTTCGACCAAAGAGGTGAGAAATAAATAGGAGCAGGAAGTGGAAAGTGTGCATGCTTCAACACAACTGTCAAAGTAATGGAACAAATGACTTTCTGTTTCAGGAACACAATTGTTCAATGGAATGAAAAGGTTATTCTGTGGCTGCCTTGTACGTGTGTAATTTGTGGTTTTATGTGCATCTAAAATTATAAGAATGCAATTACATTCTAATTTAACACTGTGACATTTTCTTGTTCTTGCTCTTTGCTTGACTTTGACTATAAAATAAATGAACCTTTACAGTATAGGATGTTTTTTTCCCACCCCATTACTTCTCAATAAAAGACTTTTTCAAATAATAAGACAGGATCTTCAGACACATTGATAGGGGTTCACTGTAAAGGCACATTCACATATTTTTCATTCGCCGTTTGATTCCAGTTTGTTAAGCTAGTGTCAATTGGACGCAACACTTTTGTGTTTCACATTAAAGGTCTACAAGTAAGGGGGGGGGGGGATTATACCCTTTGAGCCACTTAGAGGCTTTCATTGACAATAATTAAACGCCAATTGAAAAAACAGCAAAGTAGAATATATTGAAATTCATTAGTGGATGAAAAACAGAAAGTGTTGAACACGAAACAACTTCAGAGGTTTACTGATGAATTGAGCGCTTTAGAAATGTACAGTATTTTGAATTCATCAAGCCAGCAGTTAATCATGTTGGACGAGTTTAAATGAAGCAGAATGAACAACACATTTATACCGAAGCAGATGAGAAAACACGGAGGTTCCCTTCTAAAATGTTAAGATTTATCTGTAGTATAAACTGCACTAAGGCCTTGTTCGCTCTGCAATTGAGGTAGGCTCAGTAAAAGCCTCTATTTGAGAATTCATTCACATACTCACACTTTCATCCTCTGATTTGTTATTCTCTTTTAGTTGTTTCCATTTCAATATAACTGTCTTTAAATGAGAAAGAGACAGGTTTAGTTTCTCCATTTGGAAATATTCCTTCCGAATGTATTGTATTGAGCAAAATGGAGGAAGCGCATTGGACATCTTTTATTGTGTGGCTGATTGAGTACCAATTTTTGGATTTAAAATGCAAATAATTTAACAAGCAGTGTGACAAATTATTTCTCCAAGGGGGTAATAAGAAAAGTAATAACATCATTTTTTTAATTAGTGGTGAGTAATGACTGCTACACTACTTGAGTTATGAGCCTGCTGTCAAATATTTCTTTCTCTCTCTAACTCTATTCCTTTTTCCTTCTACAATCTCTGTCACTCCCACTCTCTTGTATAGATATCTCTCTCTGTAGGGAGCCATTGTGTGCAAGAAAGCACAGATATAAAGCTTCTTCACAGTCGGTGATCGTTTCTTCTCATTTTTTCCAAACTATGCGTACCCTGCAGCCGATCAAAAGAGAACTGATGAGCTAATTAATTTTAATGCAAGGGTGTCATTCGGCTCAGATATCAAACTGACATGTTACATTTTTATAGAGGACGCAATATATGGATACCAATATATCTTTGCAAAGTCATGTTTTTTAAAATCAGGATAAGGTATTGCACCCGTAGCACCTCGGATGGGTTTCTTTGAGCATCTGTGGTGTTGCCTGGTGACTGAGCGTTTCTTTATGGTTCGGATTCAATCAATAATCCTGCAAATTAATCTGTGAAATCTATTCAGTGACGAGCACTAAAGGATCTCATATCCTGTTAAATATGCCAGTAGGATTTCTCTCTTTGTGTTGGGAGTTGTTCAGCTCTTATAATACATGAAAGCGAAATAAAATATTAAGTATTAAAAAAAAGAAGTGGTGATTCACAAGTCATAACTTTGCTTTTTCTTTTGCCCTTGACTGGGTTGTGACTGGCACGAAGTGGTTTCCAATTAACCAAAATAACTGCTAGTTGATAGATTTATTTTGGAGAGAGACATGTATGTGTCTGGTCTGAAGTCAGAATGTGTTGCAACAAACTATAAAAAAGCGACCTTCGCCTGTTTTGTTCGTTTTTTACTTGTCCATGTCGCTCGCCTTCAAAAGTGCCGTAATGGACAAGGAACAGCTGTTCAGCATCCCGTGGTCGCCCCAAGTAAGATCTCTGTTTGTCCCGCAGACCTTTTCTATCGTCCCCTGGACGACAGGACGCCTTTAGTCTCAAGACAGTCAAAAATGAGTATTGGGCGAAGGCAAATTTAAGGTTATCATGATGTGTTCAAATGTAATCTTGTAAAATAAAATTTTTGAAAGAGATGTTTTCACACCAATATAAAATATATATATATATATATATATATATATATATATATATATATATATATATATATATAATCATATATATATATATATATATAATCAATATCTTTTGTAATGTGAACGAAGAGACTGAAAGAACAAAGAAATAATAATTATGTATTTTCATTCTGTTCACGTTGACATTAATTAAGATTAAGAAACAGTCATATGAATAGTTATGTGTAGGTTTGTGCTTTGGGAGACACTGACAAACAATCAGTATAGTTGTTGACGTTGGAGGCTCTTTCGTTTTTAAGTTTATTTTTGCAGCAAAATAGTTTGGTGGAATATTTATGCGACTCCTCTCTTGGTGCTGTTGATGATGTCAGATCAGTATGTCAACCTGAAACAGTTTGAACGTATTAAATAAAAGTATCACCTATGGGCCTCGCATAGGGGCATGAAATGTTCAAACATTCAACATGGGTTCCCGTCTGACATTCCCCCCAGCGATCGTTGAATGCATCCGTGATGCAACCTTGTTTATCTCAGTCTTTGTGGAGCTTGTCATCAGTTGGAGGAGCCTCTAAAGGCATCAACAGTCACCAAAAGACCTGCACAGTAAAGAAACTCTGCCTCTCTTAGTTGACTGACATGTGCTGTGTCTTGCTCCCGGGTCATCCCATCCTCTGTATTTGAAAGTGTCAGTCAGTGGCCTGCTGAATTCCTAACTTTTTGTTAAATGCGCCTAGGAGACTGTTGCCCTCAACTTATCACATATAAGAGTCTCTCAGCCTCCAGTCTGAGCTTCAGGGTCGGCAGCCGCGCTTGTGCAAAAATATGGCACTAAAGTACTGTAGCCGAAGGTTATGAGTCGACCTATACTTAAAATAAAAACATGGAGGCTCCGTTATCTGAACCAAGACGGCAAACTCTTTATTGCTCCCATATTGTCAACGGCAGCCGTGGAGCACTCGTTTCGTTCTTACCTTTCACAATAAAAGCCCTTCGACATAAACTCTGCAGTACTGCTTACCAGGGGGAACTTAAATTCCTTTAGAGCATTGTGCTACGAGGCACAAGTCAACAACATAGTTTACAGCAAGTCAAGGTGGAGCAATGTGAACGTGCAAAGAGCTGATTTTAATTAAGAGTTTCTCCAGTCCTGGTTGGGGCTTAAAATTGGTACAATAATTCACTCTTGTGGTTTTATGGCTTTTTTTCACTTTGTCTAAACATATTCAATAAAAAGTAATCTCCTATCCCATTACTTGTCCTGATGTTTTCGTTTTTTTTAGCCGTGGAATCGTTTCAGTATCGGTTTCGAGATACTTGTGGCAGGTATTGTATGGACGTGATAATTTTTTGGCAACACTACTCTGCCGTGAGGGATTCAGGCCCAGAGTGCAGACAGCTTGCTGGTTGGCCCGAAAACCAGTGGAACTGCAGCGCCTCAGGCTTGAGTTAAAGCTGCTCTGACATGCTCTGCTGCTAACAATAGATGCATAGCTTCAACGCTTAAGTTCTCGCAAACCAACGCAGAGCAATACACAGGATTAAACTGTCAACTTGGAGCTCCATCGGTAATTCATCATCCTCCATCAGTAGACCTAACTGAGGTGTAAATGAACTTACTTTCTGATCTGATAGCACAGCTTCTTGTGGTGTGTACCTTTTGCTTTCAGCTTTCATCTTGCTCCAATCTTCATCTTTGTCCTCCTCCTCCTCCTCCTCCCTCATTCATGTATCTCCGCCTGAAGCAGTGGTAGATGCACAGGGGCCTCTCCTGGGCCGCTGTCCTGTGGGATTTTCGTGGTGGTGTTGTGGAACGTGATTTCCTTCAACTCTATCTTTTCTTTGTCCTTTTTTTTTTATCCATGTTCCCCACTGCTCCATTCACAGGCAGCTCGGGAAACCCATGTATACTACTGTTCCCATGATGCCCTTCTCTGTTTGCCTCGCTGAAAGGCATTGAGTAAGCAGGTGCACAGTGAGGAATTTCAACTAGGTTGAGTCCAGTTTGTTTGACCTCGGTCGGCTTCAGGAAAATGACAAATGACAACAACAACAACCCATCTCAAACTGCCCCCGTCTTTAAAGTGAATCTGAAATTCAGATTGTCCCTTTGAGGACAAACTGTTTTCTCCCAGTATCCTCCTGCCTCCCCCCACCCCTCCATCCTAAACACGTTGCATGGCCTCATTTGGCACACAGAGAAATAGAAGACGGCTACAAACACTCCAACAAAAAAAAACCTGCAGCTGAAAACCTCATGCAGGGCTCTCTGTGTGTGCTCAGGCACATATTTTGTGTTATTGCTGTAGATCTGTTCTCATTACACACTTGTGTCCACAGGGCATGGAGTGATGATTGCTGTTTTTTCGCAGCCAAGTAGGCAGACAACCTTTATATAGTGCAAGATTTGCATAACATTTAGGAAAGTAAAGGAATACCCTCCAAAGCCACATCATATTGCTTTCGGTTTAAAGTGATAATATATATAAACATCTTTCCTCCTCATCATTTTGATGTTTTATGTCAATTTTGTTCCACATGTTTGCGCTCGGACTCACCAGGAGTAGCATGTTTTTGTTTTTATTCTAAAAATGATTATTGTAAACTCATACGAGCTGGCCAGTGGTGATCATGAGGACCATTTTCTACCAGAGTAAATGCTCAGTGTTAAGCAATTAAGATAAACACTTTCACACAGGTACAGGTATATGAACCAAATGCACTTAAAGATCCCACGTGTATCGTATTTAATCTCTTTAATCCTGCGACACTCACCTGTGGAGCCGTTAAACTGCGCCGCCAACCAACAGAAGGGTTGTTTTGTCAGGATGTAAAGGCTTCCGGAGATACCAAACATGGCAGGATAAAGCAATGATGCACAAGATGTAGTTCTGTAGTCATATGTACATTTTGTCCAAGGTTTGAATATTTTATGAGACACTAGCTGTATGTTGCTTCAATGCATTGTTGGAATAAGCACATACAGAATCCACATGTGATGCTTTCATACAGTGTGGAGACAACACTTCATCTTACTCTACAGTTGATTAAGGGCACATTTCATGGAAAGAGATGTAGTGTAAAAGAATATACTGTATTTGTAACGTCCCGTCATGTGTGTTAATGTATTTATGTTCTGTTTCATGTTTAGTTTACAGTCTATGTTTAGTCTTGTCTCATTGTTCACTTGTTAAGTTACAGTCACTCATGTCTCGTCTGTCATTGCACTTCCTGTTTTATTTTGTAATTACCTTTCCCTCTCGTTTCAGAGCACTTCCTGTCTGTAAGGTTTCCCGCCTGTTTTATTGTTGCCACCTGTTTCCCATTACCGTGTGTGTGTGTGTGTGTGTGTGTGTGTGTGTGTGTGTGGGTATATATAGTCCTTGTCTCCCTTTGTCCTGTGCCAGTTCGTCTTGTGTCTTACCACTAAGAGAGCCAGTGTTTTTGAATCCTTAACCTAAATCAAGTTTAGTTTTGTCCATGTTTTTTCCTCAGTGAGTGATTTCTTTGTTGTACTTTAAAATGATCTTGAGTAAAGACCTTTTTACTTTTGAAACCTCGTCTTGAGTTGTTGCTTTTGAGTCCCACCTATTGTGTCACGTTCATAACAGTATTAGCACATTACCTGTGAAACCTTTGCAGAAATAATGCAACCGAATAAGTGTAGTGAAGTTTTTTAAAAGGAAAACTAGTTTTTTCAAACTATTTAGTTGTTTAAAAAAAGAATCTAGTGGTGATAATAACATTATACTCCCTAAATTAAAGACATAAGCAGTTCTGGCCCAACTCGCTAGGAGGTCTCAACAAGTATCATAATCAGGAGAAATAATGTACAAAACTACTGTAGGAAAATAAAACCCGAGTTGTACTAAACTGGATTCATGTCTTTAATACGGAACATATTTCCCAAAAAAGAGAGAAAGCTTCATCAGTTTTCTCTTTACCTTTGCCAAAGAGGATCAACATGTTGAGACGGTTTAATTATCTGTTTCTTTCCTTCCCTTTCTCCCCCATCAGTCCTCCCCTCCCACACTACGATAAAGTTTCAGCTTTGTTTGGTGCCACTAAACACTTCAGCACACTTGCTGCCAAATCGGAGCCGGTGTCACATTGACTCACATGCAGAGGAGAGGCTGCCAGTCTGCTTGGCAGAGATCTTGTTTGCATGCAGTAATTATACTAATGTCTTAGAATTAATGTGGTCATGTTTTATTGATGTGAAAACACTGCACTTAACACTTTTAAATATACATGCCAGCATATATAATCAAGCACAGAAACACACACACACACACACACACACACACACACACACACACACACACACACACACTTGTCCTCTTTCGTTTCTATAGAAATTTCAAAAGGATAAACATTTACTTCTCAAGAGCGACACGGTAATTAGGTAAATCAAGGGAATGAGAAAGAAAAGACACAAAACAGTCACATGCTTAAACTGTCAAAGCAGCTATTAAGAAGGCAATAACAAACACCAGCAGAGATATCATTACTGTAAAATCAGTACGGTATTTACAAATGTGAGAGCTGGTGAGCATATGTGTGGATTTTGTGCGGCTAAGCCTGCTTTAATGCACTAATCTCGCTGCTCCACCTTCCTCAGGGACACGCAAGTATGTGATTTTAATTCCACCCTGCATTCACTGGTAATTGAATTCATTACAAGGACAGCAGGCCAAATCTGCTGTTATTTCGCAGTCAGTCGAGGTTACTAATGAGAAATTAGCTCAAACATTGTGGTGCGTAGCCTTCGGGGATTGCAGTCGTCAGTCTAAATCTCTGACGTACCTTCCAACAGCTCATAATTACTGCCACAGCTTTGCAGATAAACACAGTGTTATCGTTTCCCAGTGCTGAGTGGCAATACCCAATCACCCACTGCCCACATAATTAACATACTAGAACTGTAACGACGTAGTAGTCTCCACATGAAATCTTTTAGAGCTTCAGGTTCCTCTATAGGGGGCAGGCAGCTGAATGCACAAGTTTCAAGGTTCTACAACACAACATTATTTTTCCATAGAGGAACCTGACCTTCTATTGGCATCAGACAAAGGACTTGTCTCTGTTCTTGTCTTGTTAGACCTCAGTGCTGCTTTCGACACTGTTGATCATGACATTCTACTACAGAGACTGGAACATTGTGTTGCCATAAAAGGAACAGCACTAAGCTGGTTCAAGTCCTATTTATCTGAGCGATCTCAATTTGTACTTGTTAACGATAAATCCTCCATGACAGCCAAAGTCACTCTTGGAGTTCTGTACTTGGACCGATTCTATTCACCTTATATATGCTTCCTTTGGGCAATATTATAAGGAACCACTCTATAAACTTTCATTGTTATGTGGATGATACCCAATTATATCTATCAATTAAACCAGATGAAACCAATCAATTGGCTAAACTTCAAGCAAGCCTTAAGGACATAAAAACTTGGATGTTTGGCAACTTTTTGATGTTAAACACAGACAAAACTGAAGTTATTATACTTGGCCCTAAACGCCTCCGAAACGCATTTTCTAATGACATAGAAGCTCTGGATGGCATTAACTTGGCCTCCAGCACCACTGTAAGGAATCTTGGCGTCATCTTTGATCAAGATCTGTCGTTTAACTCCCACATAAAACAAATCTCAAGGACTGCCTTCTTTCATCTACGTAACATTGCAAAAATAAGACACATACTGTCTCAAAATGATGCAGAAAAACTAGTCCATGCATTTGTTACTTCAAGGCTGGATTACTGCAGCTCATTGTTATCAGGTTGTCCCAAAAAGTCGCTTAAGACTCTTCAGTTGATCCAAAATGCAGCAGCACGTGTATTGACTAGAACAAGGAAACGGGATCATATTACTCCTGTATTAGCTGCTCTGCACTGGCTCCCGGTAAAATACAGAATAGAATTCAAAATCCTTCTCCTGACTTACAAAGCAATTAATGGTCAGGCTCCAGCATATCTTAAAGATCTCATAGTACCTTATAAATCAACTAGAGCATTGCGCTCCCAGACTGCAGGGTTACTTGTGGTTCCTAGAGTCTCTAAGAGTACAATGGGATGCCAGAGCCTTCAGCTATCAAGCTCCTCTCCAGTGGAACCAGCTTCCAGTTTGTGTTCGGGAGGCAGACACACTCTCCACATTTAAGAGCAGGCTAAAGACTTTCCTTTTTGATAAAGCTTATAGTTAGGGCTGGCTCAGGCTTGCCCTGGATCAGCCCCTAGTTATGCTGCTATAGGCTTAGACTGCCGGGGGACACCTCCCTGCTCTCTTCCTCTCTCCTCCCCTCCCTCTCTCTTCTTCTCCCTCTCTATCTGTATGCATTTATGTAAATGTATGTTACTAACTCACCATCCGGGTATCTCTCATGTGGCAGGTTGCCACTGATAAAGTTTACGTCAGGATCATGAATCGTGACAGCGCCTGCTGACCTGGTCCTGCTGGACACCGGGAAGCCTTATTGACATTTTCCTGGATTCATCCATACTTTCTATTTCTTTTTTTTCCAACACAACATAATTTCTGTCAAATGTTGTATTTGTACTATGTTGTTTATCCTGTACACACGACATCTATTGCACGTCTGTCCGTCCTGGGAGAGGGATCCCTCCTCAGTTGCTCTCCCTGAGGTTTCTTCCATTTTTTCCCCTTTAATTTTGGGGTTTCTTTTAGGAAGTTTTTCCTTGTGCGATGCGAGGGTCTAAGGACAGAGGGTCTAAGGACAGAGGATGTCGTAACCTGTACAGTCTGTAAAGCACACTGAGATAAATGTATAATTTGTGATATTGGGCTATACAAATACATTTGATTTGATTTGATTCCATCTCTAGAGAATGTAGTGGTTTTCGTGCTCAGAGGCTCCCAGAGGAGGGACCAGGGCTCAGGAAATTGTAGTAGCATTGTTTTTTCCTTTTGTTACATCGAGAGAATGAAGCCCTGCGAGGGAGGAGAGCGATCGATCGAGAGGAGCATCTGTGGCACTTTAAAAAGACTTGAAATTAAATCTCCAAATGCAAAATAAAAGCACAAATGCAAATGTTGTTAAAACAGGAAATATTACTGGTAATACTTTACATTTAACATTTGTATTACTTACATGCTTGTTTAGTTTGAAATCGTTTTTGGTCATACATTTAAGCATGACATTGATAGTAAGTTGAGATGAATATTGACTTCTGAACTTAACTAAATTCAAATGTAATATGAGACATATGGGATTGCTGTTTGGAAATGTCACCGTCTGTTCAAGTCCCACAGGTGATGTGGATTTGATCAGCGGAGAGCGGGAGGAGACGACTGCTGTGCTGTGAAGTTGGTCGTAGTTGAAGAAAGTCTCTGCTTCAGAACTTGTCTAAATCCCATCACTACTGAATATTTTTGTGTACAAACTCGTCAAGCCACCCGCACACTTTGGTGGACAGGGAACACGCACAACAGAAAGACACATTGAGTCCAGTTAGCGTATGATTAGTTAGAGCTGCTGCTATTGGCTGTAGAACCCTTTTGATTGACAGTCGATGTTCACCAAATTCTAACCAATAACCATCACTAAAAAGACGCACACACACACACACACACACGCCTCGTCAAACATTGATTGATATTATTCTTTACATAAAATGATGTCTTAATTATCTATATGCTATTCCTTCATCTCGCGCAAAGATTTCAAAAGTTTCAGACGCTGCTTCGTATCAACCCTCAACACTGCTGAATGAAGTCGCCGCTTAATATTCAGTTATGTGTGTTGGTTTGGCTGGAGAGCAGTGAAAGGACACACACACACACACACACACACACACACACGCACACGGAGGGAGTATATTTTTGTAAAGGGTAGAAACAGGCAGGAAAGTGGCTGTCTGGAGTGAAGTTGCTAAGCAACTCCATTTACCATGAACACACTGAGATATGAATCAAAGTGGAAAATGACAGATATCAAAACGGAGAAATGCAAAAGAATATAGTTTGGTTTGACATTTATGGGAAAGACTGTGTGTGTAGGAGGGGTTTACACGCTCTGTTGCAGTGGCCTGAGACTACATTCATCCCTGCTGCTACCACTGCTGCGCTGCACACATCCCATCTGCAAAGATTAGCCTCAATTGTAGAGACTTGTACTATTTTTAACTGACCTAGCAAGCACAGTGGCCTACAAAGAGAGGAGTCAGGTCTTCCTCGTGAAACAATGCCCATTTCAGTCTCATACCTCTGTCTTCTTCTTCTCCTTTCTATCTCCCTGGGCTCTGCCTGCTCTTCATTTGACTTGTCTTGGATATTGTTTGATCATCAAATTGGTTAAATACAGAAGTGATTCTCATGTTGTTTTATTTGAATCTGCCAGAGCCCAATTGATCTTTTGTAGAAACAAGCTTGGTTTCATTTTACTCCAATAAATCTTTTGAAAAGTTACATAAATATAATCCAGCTGCCTGAAAAAGGAAAAATGTATATAATCCTTATTCACACAATTTGGTGTAAAACAGCAGTATATGCATCATGTATCGTTGCAGCGACAACATGTTGCTTCGGTCTAACCGGAGTCGTCCTTTAGCTCCAAGTGCCATGTCATTCATGCGTGGCCTCTGTGTGACCCTTCAGCACTGAGTCATGCTCCAACAGCTCACACACTCCCATTACCAGCTGACTAGAGTGTATGCAAATCCATCATCAGCTGGCGCTGCAACCACACAACTCAGTCCATATCCCGACGGTACATTTCTTGTTCTTTGTGGCTCATTTCCTGTCTTCATCTTCTCTCTCTCGACATTACTTAAACCTTTGCTATGTTCATACTCCTCCTTGTCTTCCTCCCGCTCACTCAACCTTTCAGTGGATCATCTTCTGTCGCAGAACTTAAGTGTTTGCTGCGTACAGCTCATGTCAAGGGCAGTTCAGCTCCCTTTACAAGTACTCTGCATGAATCATGTAAGTGAACAGATTTAGAAACATTTGTGTGTTTTGGCCGGTGAGCACGGCAGTGTGCAATGTTTAAAACCACAATAGGTCAAGTTACGCCAATGGCGGTGTATTGAACTGCAATCTTTCTTTGTTACAGACTTATGTTCACCTGTCATCAAAACAAGTTTGTCACAAAGTTCTGTACTGCTGCTTATGTTTTTTTTTTAAATAGAAAAACTTTTATATAGTATCCAAAAAAACTATTTTCTATCTGTATTGAAACTTGAGCATTGAATCAGCGCGAGTGTCACATATTGTAACAATAACAGAAGTATCATAAAGAGACCTGAGTTTTAGTGGCCTTGTTAGCTTGTGGTTCTCTTGTTTACAGTTTTTAATCTATTTTCTTGTAAGATTGAATTCTGTGTAGGTGTCAGCTGATTTCTTTTGTTGCCAATAAATTGAAATGTTTATTTCAAACAGCTTTAATATGGTTAAAAACAGCTAACAGTAATGTACCTGTCATATTGGCTAATTTGTCACTGCTTTTGCAGTAATGCAATTCAGCAACAGTACACAATATGTTAATAGAGTGTGGCACCTCAGTTATTTTAGTGAGAGGTGGAGAGAGATTCTGACACACTCACTCACTCACTCGCTCGCTCACTTACTCACTCACTCACTCGCATGCACAGACACTCACTCACTCACTCACTCACTCACTCACTCACTCACTCGCATGCACAGACACTCACTCACTCACTCGCATGCACAGACACTCACTCACTCGTATGCACAGACACTCACTCACTCACTCGCTCACTCGCTCACTCACTCGTACAGACACACACTCACTCACTCACTCACTCGCATGCACAGAAACACACTCACTCACTCACTCACTCACTCACTCACTCACTCACTCACTCACTCACTCACTCACTCACTCGTACAGACACTCACTCACTCACTCGCATGCACAGACACACCCTCACTCACTCGCATGCACAGACACACCCTCACTCACTCACTCACTCACTCACTCACTCGCATGCACAGACACTCACTCGCATGCACAGACACTCACTCGCATGCACAAACACTCACTCACTCACTCACTCACTCACTCGTACAGACACTCACTCACTCACTCGTACACACACTCACTCACTCACTCGCATGCACAGACACACACTCACTCACTCACTCACTCACAGACACACACTCACTCGCATGCACAGACACACACACACACACTCACTCACTCACTCACTCACTCGTACAGACACTCACTCACTCACTCGTACAGACACTCACTCACTCACTCACTCACTCACTCACTCACTCACTCACTCACTCACTCACTCACTCACTCACTCGTACAGACACTCACTCACTCACTCGTACAGACACTCACTCACTCACTCACTCACTCACAGACACACACTCACTCGCATGCACAGACACACACACACACACTCACTCGCGCACGCACACACAGACACACACGCACACACACACACACACACAGACACAGACACGCACACACACACACAGACACAGACACGCACAGACACACACACACACACACACACACACACAGAGGCATATTTTAATGGCTCGGTATAAAACATTGTTGATCGGTACAAGTTACTGAGCTCCGGTTGTCAAAATACACCAAAGTTTTGACGCCTACAAATCTGTTATTTTGTTCTCTCTCTTTCTCTGATGCACGTGTTGCAAAATGCTAAACACAGGCAGCAAAAGTTGAACACAACTACAACACAGTTGTCATTGTTTAAACACAATGACTCAAAACTGTTCACACTCGTTACTAATGATGTGATCAACCGATTTAACACACTATATAAGCAAGTTCAGAGTGCACATGTGAATACTGACAATGGATGAAAACATTTTGAGAGGAAGAGTACGAGTAAGAGGTGGTGGGCCAAGAGGAAGATATCAAGGTCGAGGAAGAACCAGAACCATCATTTCAGATGCAATCCGGGCAACGGTCACAGACCATGTTCTTGATCATGGCTTGACAATGAGGGAAGCAGGACAAAGAGTAGGTTCTCTGTGGCCACCATCGTAAGAGCATTCAGAGAAGACAACAGGTACAGTTAGAGATTGTTTGAATTTGATTCTATGGAAAGGCCCCATGAATACATTTTTGTAGATGAAGCAGGGATCAATCTGACGAAGAGGAGAAGGAGAGGCAGGAACATAATTGGCCAACGGGCCATTGTGGAAGTCCCTGGCCAGCGTGGTGGCAATGTCACCCTTTGTGCGGCCATAAGTAATTGGGGGGTTCTCCACCATCATGCAACCCTGGGGCCTTACAACACCGAGCATCTTCTCACATATCTGAGTGGTCTTCAGGATTCTCTGATTGATCGTGAGCAGCAGGTTCCTCATCAGGCCGGGCGTCCTGTTTATATTGTAGTTTGGGACAATGTCAGCTTTCACCGTGCAGTCCGCATAGGTGAGTGGTTCAACATCAACCAGCGCTTCATAAATGGTTGCCTTCCACCATACAGCCCATTCCTCAACCCAATAGAGGAGTTATTTTCTGCGTGGCGCTGGAGGGTCTGTGACCGGAACCCCTACACCAGGGTAAACCTCCTACAGGCAATGGCATTGTCCCACGTTGCTTAGCAAGAGAAAACACTGCGTGTGATGTAGATGAAGTCCTCTGGCCGGACCAGCACAAAGGTGTAATGCTGCTGAGGCAGAATGAATCGTACGTTGACGTTTTTTGCAGTTTGTTTTGTAATGTGCTTTACATGTACCTGTAATGTGCTTTACATGTACCTGTAATGTGCTTTACATGTACCTGTAATGTGCTTTACATTTACCTGTGATGTGCTTTACATTTACCTGTAATGTGCTTTACATTTACCTGTAATGTGCTTTACATTTACCTGCAATGTGCTTTACATTTACCTGCAATGTGCTTTACATTTACCTGCAATGTGCTTTACATGTACCTGTAATGTGCTTTACATGTACCTGTAATGTGCTTTACATGTACCTGTAATGTGCTTTACATGTACCTGTAATGTGCTTTACATTTACCTGTAATGTGCTTTACATGTACCTGTAATGTGCTTTACATGTACCTGTAATGTGCTTTACATGTACCTGTAATGTGCTTTACATGTACCTGTGATGGGCTTTACATGTACCTGTAATGGGCTTTACATTTACCTGCAATGTGCTTTACATTTACCTGTGATGGGCTTTACATGTACCTGTAATGGGCTTTACATGTACCTGTGATGGGCTTTACATGTACCTGTGATGGGCTTTACATGTACCTGTAATGGGCTTTACATGTACCTGTGATGGGCTTTACATGTACCTGTGATGGGCTTTACATGTACCTGTAATGGGCTTTACATGTACCTGTGATGGGCTTTACATGTACCTGTGATGGGCTTTACATTTACCTGTACCTGTGATGGGCTTTACATGTACCTGTAATGGGCTTTACATGTACCTGTGATGGGCTTTACATGTACCTGTGATGGGCTTTACATTTACCTGTACCTGTGATGGGCTTTACATGTACCTGTAATGGGCTTTACATGTACCTGTGATGGGCTTTACATGTACCTGTGATGGGCTTTACATGTACCTGTAATGGGCTTTACATGTACCTGTGATGGGCTTTACATGTACCTGTGATGGGCTTTACATTTACCTGTACCTGTGATGGGCTTTACATGTACCTGTAATGGGCTTTACATGTACCTGTGATGGGCTTTACATGTACCTGTGATGGGCTTTACATTTACCTGTACCTGTGATGGGCTTTACATGTACCTGTAATGGGCTTTACATGTACCTGTGATGGGCTTTACATGTACCTGTGATGGGCTTTACATGTACCTGTAATGGGCTTTACATGTACCTGTGATGGGCTTTACATGTACCTGTGATGGGCTTTACATTTACCTGTACCTGTGATGGGCTTTACATTTACCTGTACCTGTGATGGGCTTTACATGTACCTGTAATGGGCTTTACCTGTACCTGTGATGGGCTTTACATGTACCTGTAATGGGCTTTACATGTACCTGTGATGGGCTTTACATGTACCTGTGATGTGCTTTACATGTACCTGTAATGTGCTTTACATGTACCTGTGATGGGCTTTACATGTAATGTGCTTTACATGTACCTGTAATGTGCTTTACATGTACCTGTGATGGGCTTTACATTTACCTGTAATGTGCTTTACATTTACCTGTAATGTGCTTTACATGTACCTGTGATGGGCTTTACATGTAATGTGCTTTACATTTACCTGTAATGTGCTTTACATGTACCTGTGATGGGCTTTACATGTAATGTGCTTTACATTTACCTGTAATGTGCTTTACATGTACCTGTGATGGGCTTTACATGTAATGTGCTTTACATTTACCTGTAATGTGCTTTACATGTACCTGTGATGGGCTTTACATGTAATGTGCTTTACATTTACCTGTAATGGGCTTTACATTTACCTACCTTATCAAACTACATGCACTGGATGCATTGTTTTAATTTTTGTATGTAGTGTCTAATGAATGCTCTGTAGGTTTTTCTATTTTGACTGGAAAAGTGCATGAAAGCATTGTTTGATTTGTGCCAGAGGAGTCTGTGGTGTTGTGAATGTAGCTTGAGTTTTGTGTTTAAAGTTTTGAGAAAATGGGTGAAAGTTTCAAGAAATGTGTTTTAGCAATCGTAAAAAACTGTATTAGCAAAGAGCAGCGGCCAACACATTGTCTGGTTGAAGTGCTCTCTGCAGCCGCTGTCTGTACTTGGTGTGTCTGTAACAAATCAAACGTAGTGAAACATCTTCTCTTCAGCTGATTGTGGAACGTCAATTTCAACAGTTGGTAGTGTTTGGATCAAGTTGCTTGTTGTAAACAGGCGATATTAGATAGTACAGCTGATATTTTATCGTGTCAGATACACATTTAGATCGAGAGAGACGAGAACTGAATGTGAAGTCAAGTTAGAAATAAGTAAACAGCAGCACAAAACACACTGATTGCATGCAGCACTGCGCGTCTCTCAGGGGTGGAACTCTACTTAAACCTTTTCGCCGCAAAGTTTGTTTTGTGATCTGCAATAGTTTGATGCAAACCATGAAGTTTGTGGCTGTTTTAACACCATGTATATCTTCCAGAGTCATCCCTGCTTTAAATGCCTTGAAAGACACGCATATTTGTTTCCCGTATGATTAGATAATGTGCTGTATCTGTTTGACACAAGCTAGTTCATTAGATGCTATAAATGCAGCGTCTCTCCTGTAGCAGTTGATGCTCTGTTGCTGTGCATGCAGCGTATTTGCTATGTTTGAATCTCCTCCCTGGCTGCTCCTCTGTCTGCTTGTCCCAGAGTGAACCGGTGAGCAGATGGGAGGTTGTGGGGGCTGAGAGGGGTTGGTGACAGTCTGTTGGGGGGGGGGGGGGCTGGCAGGCAGGCTGAGCGGTGGGGAAGAAAAGAGGGAGTAATGATATGCCATCTCTGCTACATTAACAGGCCTTATGTTTAGGAGAGCAGAGCAGACGCTGCATGTGTATTTGTCATGTGGCCTGTCATCCATTGTTAAAATGTACTCAGCGGGACTCTTCATTCAGAAAACATCTGGCTTTTCTGCAAGTTTCACTTATAGTATCTTTCTGGTGCTGCTGTAGGATCTCATATCAGTTTTGTATCTGACGTTAAACTTAAAATGGCTGCGCACCTGGTTTGACTAAAGTTTAGGGTCGTAGGCGGATTTCAACAGCTCAACAAAATAGTGTTTTTCCCTCAGTGTCCCGCACCTGACGAATTCTAGACAGAAGGCTCAGTTAATATCTTGCTCCAACACATATATTCATTTCAAGGACGATATCGACTGGCTAAAAAAGACTAACTAGAAAAGCCCTCAGTGAAAAGCTACATTATTTGTGTCTTCTCTGAAGTTTCAGGCCATGTATTGTTTCCCATCAAAATGATTTTAATTGAGCCGTCATCTACACAGTACAGGCTCATTGTCCCCCGGATGACATGACTCAGAGAATGAATTAAGCAACTGTCAAACTCGATGACTCTCAAGCCACCTTTTCAGGCACAAATCGGATGTTATGTATCTGCTTAGGTTAAGAAGAATACTTTAGCCTATGGACAAAGCTAAAATGATAGCTTTTTATTTGACTGACTCTATTCATTCTTAGTTCGTATTCTCTGTGTCCAGGCTTTGTGTGCTCCTTTCTGTATGACAGATTTTTATTTCCGTTAGTTTGCAGTTTAGCGACTGCGCTGCTCTTGTTTTATCCCCGTGGCGTGTTTTTGATCCTGGTTGTGGAGAAGGACGATGAGTGGATCAGAGGTTTTGTCTTCCCTCTCTTTCTGTGTGTGTGTGTGTGTGTGTGTGTGTGCGTGTGTGTCTTGTGTGTCTGTGTTAGAGATCAAGAAGGCCTTACAGCTTGTAATAGATGATTTTAGATCTTTCTTATGTGTCCCTGACATTGATCTCCGTCTGGGGAAGCTTCACATTTTCAGAGATGGTATAATTGGCTGGTGAGAAACACTTTCTTGTTGCCTCAGTGTATCTATCATCATCATTATCATTATTGCCATTATTACAGACCTGCCCGAGGATAGATTTATGTTGCAGAAATGATGACACTATGAAACTGTTAATAGTGATATTGATCTAAAACAGTAAATGTCAACATTAGGTGTCAGGGATCTTTTTGTGTCTACGTTGTGTTATCAAACAGATAAATCTTTTGGGGGAAACAGGCATAGATACTAGTACACACAATACAATGCAGCCCCAAGACATGTTGTGTTTGGAGTTTGTTGCCTCGACTGAGGAAATACTGTTTTGCACTATGAATTTGTCAAAAGACAGTTTTTGGTTTTTAGTCTTCACCCAACTGCTGAGGGACAATCTGTCTCTTTATCTACTAAAAGCACCACTAAGTTCACCAACTAGTTATGAACTTTGTGTAGTTTGGTACACAGCAGGTATGTACAGAGGGTTTTACCAGAGCTTATTCAGTGAACGCTGCTTAAAATGAGGTTAATATGAGCGAACCAAAAACAATGACCTCATCAGTTGGGTGATCATTTTCCAAGGGTTTGTTACTATAAGAATACGATTTCCCATCACGCATCATTTGAAAAGAAGTAACACATTCGCATAAAGACATATGCATACTGTAAACATCACCAGCTCTTTATCCTTCCGTGCTTCTTGTACTGGGATGCTCCTGTGTACATTTACTGTGGGTGGATTGCATCTCTAGCAATTACTTTGGCCCTAAGGGGCATTTTCAACTCATTTCTTCAAACTGATATCATTAATCATCTGCAACTTCTGAATAATCTGAACATTATCTGCCACAAACTCATGAAACCTCTCCTCCTCTGTCTCTCCATCAGTCCTCGGTGTGTTTACTTTATGAGGTTTGTGTCCCAAGGGACTGAGAAGATGAAGTAAGTGTGATCTGGAGCTCAGTAACGGCACTGAGGGACAACGTAATGAGATAAGTGTGTGGCTTCACTAAACTGGAGACACACACACACACACACACACACACACACACACACACACACACACACACACACACACTAGGGATGCCGCTATACTAGAAATGTAGTCGATGAGTAAAAAACAAAACAATAAATGCCATGATCTTCATTGAGTACTTGATACTTGAGTCATAATCCCATCTATACTATTTATTTAATATTGCTGTGAAAACATCTCTTTCAAACAGCTATTTTATTTATTTATTTCAAGCCAAAAACTATATTTTACAAGATTACATATGAACACATCATAATAACTTTGCCCAATAGTTTTTTTTTTTTTACTGAATACCGCTTAAACCCACATTAAGCCACTATGCCTGCAGGGAGTGGAAGCAGAGCGCTTAGTGAACACACACACTGCCCATAAATACTGCTCTTATTAAACCTCTTCAAGTACCGACACTAATGCAATGAGCTCTCGTACTGTTTCTAAAGGCAGGGCATCGCCATACCTTTGTAGTGTCGGTATACAGTGCAACAGATTGATCAGTGATACTTTTGCTTGCTTTATACTAATAAACTTAACACCAGTAGTATTGGCAAGCTGAAAAATATTTTATCTTAATAAATATCAGACATTTTAATCTTATCTTCTGTTTCAAAGGCTATCATAGTTACACCTGCCATGTAAATGAGAAAAACCTATATGTTATTATTGTAATCGAGCATGTTTATCATCACTCACTCGCATCACACACCACTGAACCAGAACATGTGTTGGCGTCACCGGCTGCCTGCTGTGAGCTCTTATCAGTCCGTCGACAGAGAAACTGCAAGGAACACAGATTCATCTGCTCACCTTTATAATCACGACGACATCAGGCACATCTGAATGTGAGAGAGCGACTGCAGCCTGATCAGCAGCCATGACAGATGGCAGTTTACTGCCTGGCGAAGAACGGGCCACTCGGACTCATTAAAGATGCCTCTTTTTGATTTTATGTGGCTGTGTGTATGAGTGTGTATATCTACAGTAAATACAGTAGCGAGCTGCTGGATCTTTACTTTATCTCCTGCGCTGTTCGGTTCTATCTTCATATCTGCTTTCCTGCCATTTGCAGTTTTCCCTCGGGGTGAGGTGAACCATATCATACTCATATTGGACTACAGGTTACAGCCGTGCTGCCATACCTAGCTTATTACAACATTAACATTAAGCTTTGTGGCTCTGTTCGTACGCTACATGAATGTTAAATGTGTTGTGGATGGGGAGGTTGTATAATGTTGGAAATCTTGAGCTCTCCTTCCGACACAAAAAACTTCACCGCAGGTCTGACAAATAAACCCGTCTGTATTATATGTTGCAGCAGGCAGCTGCATGCTCTTTAACTATGTATGAAAGGAGCGACGCTCTGATATATGATGAACCATCAGTCACACACTGCACTAACATCTGACACGCAATGGGGTTTTATTCATACAATGAAAGAAATAGAGACAAAACACTAGAACACTCACATTACTGGTGGACTAAACCTGAAAGATCATCAGAAACCTCCCTGTAAAACAATAACACGCTTGTTTATTGGTACTGAGAAACAATGACAGTTGCAGAAGCAGTCCAATGAGTAAGGTGTTGGAAGTGTCATTTCCAACACCACAACAACACACAAAAATACTGCACATTCAGACAACTGAAAACAATGAACTGCTCTTAACCAAATTATTCTAATGAGTTTATTTGTAATGTATTGTTGTGCAGGAAGTGTCTGACATGCATCGACATCGTTTGCATTGTTTTAATTTTGATCTGAGAGAAGATCATCGGACTATAATAAGACACATAACCGCCTCCGTCAGGAGATCTTATTCACTGCATGTACATGCACACAAGCTAACATCCTTTCTAAAGGACATTTAGTCGTCTGAACTCGTGCTTTTAAGTTCTGGAACTAATAATAAAACAATTTCAATTTGAAACTTGCTTTTCAAATTACACTGAGTTGATAATAAAAGAAAGGTTTATTTAATATAGTTTATAATGAGATTTCACAGTGCACAGACATAAAGTAAACACAGGAGCTTTCTAGCTTTGTAATGAATAACATATAAATATTAAAAGTTATCAGTTCTCATGCTTGTTGAAGCCAGAGACCGGCTTGAATTAACAAACATGTATCTAATTTGAAAGTGTGAAGTAGTAAGATTACTATTTATGCTTAATGTTGATCATTTCTCCACATGAGATTTCACAGTATTTATTAAAAATCTGCCTTTTTAATGTGATTGCATGGACTGTTAATTGTGCAATGATTGTTTCCTCAAGGTGTTTGATTTACCAATCGAGCACATTTCTCCCGTCCTCGTGTGGGACCATTTACCCAGCATCTCTGTGTGTAACGTAAACTGTTGTGACGCTTGTTCATATACCAGATGAAGGTTGTTTGGACCGAGACCTTGCCATAGATCAATAAAGCAGCTGTAAACGGGAGCACGTGCATTTTGCATTTAATCAAGTTGTGCAGCCGACCTTTGATGCATGTCCCCTCCCCCCCCCTCCCCCCCCTCTCTCTCCTCCTGATACACTGTGTTGGATGTTCTCAGTGGAGGGTGGAGACAGACAATTTCATACCTGGATAGTTGAGCTCAGCTCCATCTTCATGTAGTAATATTAAAGTCCAGACCAGTGTTCACTACGACTTCCAGCAGCTCATAGAGCATTCAATCAGAACTATGTGCTTTCTCTAATCCAACACCTTGTAAATATCTTGTAAAATGTAAAAACTTTGCAGTGTAAAACTTTGTTTGCAGCCTGTATGTGATCTCTGTATCTCACGGGAGGACTCTATCCATTCCCTTTTATTCATTTTTTTTGGCCTCTAAGACCTGGAGTCGGTTTCTTTGCACGAGCTGATGCTTGGGCCGTAACTTGCTCTGCAGGCTTCACCACCAAATCTCTTTTGAAGCCAGTCGCTTATTGCACTGTTCTCCACCACTGAGCTGTTAAATATTGCTGCAGTAGAGAGAAATCTTTGTTCCTAAACAGAATATGGGCCAGACATTGAGTTTTGGAAAGTGCATGGTGAAGTGAATGGTTGAGTCATTGGAATGAATCGATAGCCCTATCGACCCCCCTGTAGGCACTGTGCACAGTATTATGATTATTTTCTGCAATGGGGTAGTACAAATTATTATTTTTGCCTCTGCTTCATAAAGAAGGAAGGAGGTTATACTATTGACAATGTGCTAGATGTAATCCATATCATACGTACTTGTACTTATGGTTGATGGTCATACAGAACATGATTAATATGGTATCAATAACGATGAACAAAGTCATAATTGGGAAACCTATACGATTTCATTATATTTTCATCGTGCATTTTTTAAAAGGCTACTTTTAAACTTCTTTATATTATATACAAAATACACTTTTGTCAGTATGTCATGAAACTTCAACTGGTGATTGCCAGAGCTGACTACATCCTCCATATCTCAAAACTGATGGCAATACTTTATGAATGGACTCCCATATGAATATAAATAATACTGCAACAAACTGAAAACCTTTAAATGTTAGAAGCACATATCGTCCTGGCATTATGGCTTTTCTTTTTTACTAGAATAGGCAATACACTTTCTATCTCCAGTGTCTGAATATATTGACTTAATATGAATTATGGCAATCATCAGCAATACACCAGATAAGTGGAGGAGCCTGCAATTGAAGTGAAAAAGCCGCTTCTAATGCCCAATTTATTGGGAGGAAGGCCACCTGCAGAGGCTGATCCTCAACATCTCGCTTGACAAATTGAAGATAGAAAAAAATGCTTTTCAAACGCCACGTCTGCATTGTCTTCTCTTTGAAGTTAGAAGTTCTGAAATAAAAACACGTACAATGTCAGAGGTTTAAACAATAGTTATCTAACAGATATGAAAGGGAGATGGAGAACTTTATTTGTTTCTCATTGTGGTGACTCGCTACACGCGCAAATGAAAGCTCCGGGGACTTTAATGTGCGCTCCTATAGACGCACTTGCTTCCGTTGTTTTTTTTGGCATTTTGGAGAGATTAATCCTGATGGACAGTGCAGAGTAACTGCTTTATACTGAGGGTCGTGTGAAGTGAGGAACATGGATGGTTAGAGAGAGTGCAGCAGAGATGGACAGATTGACAGATGAAAGTTGCCAGTAGTTGCTCTCTGTGATGGACAGCTGACTTTTTTTGTGAATAAAAACACAAAAGTGCGCTGCATTGCAAACAACAAATCAGTGGTGAGATGAGCCGGAGAGCTCATTTCTGTTAACACGACGTCCCGTTTTAATGTGATCTTGTGCCTCATTTTTCTACCTTTTTTGCGTTTTTTTTCTAAGCTCCTATCTGGTTCCTCTGAATCCTCCCCTCCCCATCTGTTCCTTTCTTCTCCATCTCGCTTCTCGGCTAATTCCAGGTCATATGAGAGATTAATGTTTTCACTGATAACACATTGTGCAGAGCTGAATGCCTCTACCTGCAATCATTCTCTCCGTGTCATAGAAGCAAATCTTCTCCACTTTTATGAGTCATAATTTAAACTTTGCCTCCTTAGATGGATTCATGTGTAATTCGTGGTTGATTGTGAAGCTCCATCACTGCACGCATTTAGTGCTGCTTGAACGATACAGTTGTTATTCCTCAGCCTTTCTGCTGGATGCAAACACAAGTCACTCGATCTTCTAGTTCTCTTTCCGTGCATACTGTTTGTTTTCACAGCAATATATTTACAAAATGCTACTTCTAAATAAAACCATATTTTCGCTGCATGAAATGCACCCACACAAATTCATTTAACAGCTGGAGTAGTTGATTCTTCTGCTGCCACTTTTCCCCCCCCTAAGAATAAATGAGCCTCATAATTGGAACAGACGTCGGAGCATGAAGAGGATTTTCTCATTTTGAGTGAATAAATATTTGAAAACAATCTTTAACTCACACAGGACTTGAGTAATAAGATGATATGTATTATTATAGAACAGATGTTGTATAATATTGTTCTCTTATAGGGGACATTTTGAAGTCTAGACATTCTATTTATTTAGAAAATTTTACGCTAAATAAATAAATAAAACTCGATTGTGTTCATATCTGAATCTTTAAAATTCTAAAACTTGATTTTAAGATTGTTTTAGTTCTAAATAACTTTGCCAATTGCTTCTTATAGAGGAGCAATATATTACAAAGTTGACTTTTGTCCTTGTGCAGACTTTAACCCTGACATCTGGACGTGTCCTGTTGCAGCTTGCAGCCCCCTACCTTGATGGTCAGGTATTAATCTTTGCCTGTTTTTGACCTCAAGCAAAACTCAACTTTTAACTTTCCCTTTCTGATCTCTCAGTCGCGCTTTTGGGTCCAAGACCTGGTAAATACTGAGCTGTAGAAATAGATGGAAATCAAATCTTTCAGTCATTTCTAAATCATTTTCAGAGTGCTTTTTCATTTACATCAATATAGAGCGTTCCAGCAGTCACGATGCTTCATTGCCCAGACGCTATAAACACAGATTAGACCTGACTTGATTAAGGATTGAGTAATGAAATATTTAACACGCCCACTGATGTTGCATGCCTACTTCATGGACATTCAATTCTGCCGTGACAGTTTTTTTTTTAGTGCAGCTCCTGTTCATCAAAGCTCAATCTCTTGTGAGCTGCATCCAGATGTGTGATTATTTCAACCACCGTGGCCCTTAAGGTGAGGCCAAGGCTAAAGCTGTGGCTGCTGCCAATCAAACTCAATGCCAGAAAGGGATCAGGTTGTTATTGTAGCTGGCGAGTGCATGCTCTGCATATTTAGTTTTCTTTTAAATAGTGGTGTTACTATTCACAGGCAGGACTGTGGGTTGGTTTAAGGCTTTTACTATGAAGACACAGGTTGTATTATCAACTTTCAAAACATTTTTCCGTGTATGACGGTGTCAATTTCAGTCCATTACTGTGGCTTCAGTGGAAATCTAATGGTTTGTTTAACACCTCTCCAAATAATACATGCAATGCTGTCAACATCACACATATGATTAAAGTACAACATTATCAACTGCATGGAAGTGATCCAGGGCTACAATAATCATAAAGTGCAGTTTATATGAATACTCAACTGTACATAAAGCGAGCGGTCTGAAATTATACGGGATTTATGTCACCAAAATACATGAGAAGCTCATTACACCTTCAGATAAAACCATGAGGAAATGACTGAAAACAGCATTTACTTGTTTAAAAGTGTACTGTTCAGTACCATACTACCATTTCCCCCCCAAAAACAAGACCAGCATCCTGCCTGCAAGGCTACAGGCAGCAGAATGTATACTGTATAACATAATACTGTTGAAAAGCAATACTAGTGACTAAATAATGATGTTTTCCAGGTTGCATCTGAGAGTTTGTGCAGAAGTTTACAGGATTATAACCTATATTGTTATGATGCCTTCACAGTCTCTCTATGGCCTGGGTGTTAATCAAACCTAAATGAAGTGAACCTCCCAAGTATACACAGAGTGGAAGGTGGAATCTCTGTAGCATGTCCACGTTTAACCTGAAGTTACCATCACTAATGGCGGCGTCACACACACACACAGCCAGTGTGAGGAGCTGTGTGGCTGCATGCACGGCTGCCAGAGAGGAGAGAGAAACAGATTATTCTCAGGTCTTTTGAAACGTCAAGCATAACATACTACAAAGATAGAAATATAATTAAGAATGGAGTCTGTGGAGGTGATCGGAGGATTAATTGTTTCGGTGACTCATTAGTTTCATGAACAAAAGCCGTGACAGCAGACTGTAAACTGCGTGTGGGCTGGTGAGTGTATGATACCTCTTACTCCTTTCCTTTACGTCTTCTATCATCTGTCTGATCCCCTACCACCCCCACTCACTCTACTTTACGTACTGCTACTGTAACTCGTGTTGTTGCCACACTATTTCATAGTGGCTATCAGAATGAATTATTAATTATAATGTATATTATCAGCAGCGATAGAGACGGCAGTGTTTTGGATTTATCGGCTGAGTTTTCACACCTACGTGCGAAAAGTGACGTCGCGTTGCAGGAAGTGTGGGAGGGTCTCGCCGCAAAGGATTGTGGGAAATTGAGTCCAGTAACTCAAGCTCCCCTCCTCTACCATCGCTCCTCTCTACAGCTGCAGCACATGAGAGTCTTTGACTACTTTTAGGGCTGGGACACATGCAGGAAATCAAATATCACAATATATTTTGTATTATGTCAAAATTGCAATTATATTTACATTTTTTAATAAATAATCATCAGAAATGTGGTTATAATGACTACGTGGTTAAAGGATAGAACTTTACTTTAGTGTTTCAAACCAGTACAAGACAAAACTCATGCCATGTTACGATATTATTATCTTGCTCAGCCCTTCTCTCAAGCTTTAATTGCCTTTTCCCCTGCCAAGATATTTGCCTCCCTTTATTACATAACGTGCACGCAGCGTCATTTGTATGCTGAATGTCAGAAACGTTGTGTGAGGGGAAGGTGGTGCTGCAGAGAGCTGAAAGGTCACTGCTTTGACGAAAGCGCTTCCCTTTGGCAGAAGGTGCTTGTTTGATGTCACCCAGCGACTGTAAACTGACAGATTTTTCATTTGCAAACGTGTGAACGAGTTTGTGTGTGTGTGCGTGTTGGTTCGCTGTGTTACTGGATTTAGATGTTCAAAAGCCTTGCTGGCATCAGGCGCCTTTTCCCATTTCACATGGAACTAACTAAAAGTGTATTAGAAAGCATCTACATGCAGCTTTATGTAATAATAATGTAGAATATATTACAAAAGGCTGTTTGGACGTAGACGAACATAAGAGCAGACAAAGTGTCTGAAGCCGTGCTAGCCGCTCTGTGAGGCTGTAATAATGGCGTAAGAGGAAATGTCTCTGGTAATCTCAAACAGCTGATGATGTTATAAGCATCAAGGTGTTAAGAAATGTTTGTGGCAGTATTATTATTTTTGTGTCTTGTGGTATTACAATTCATCGTCTGGGGAACAGAAAGGCCTGAACCAAATCTCATGGAGATCCATCCAATCGAACCAAAAGTGTGATGAACCAGATGAAAGGTTAGTGTATCCAAACACACTAGGATTCATCCTCTTGGGACAATAATATATATGTATGATGTCCTCCAGGGCCTTCTAGATGAACATTCAAGAAATCACCAAAGTCATCAAGATTTATACTTTCAGGATCTTAAGTATGTTTAGCAGATTTAATGGCAACCAATCCTAAACTAACCTAGTGGCTCCAGAGCAGACATGTCAAACTCAAGCCCCGTGTAATTATATCCTGCTCGTGATAATATGAATATTATCCAGTACGTCTGTCCCGTTGAATACATGTTGACCCTGTTTGGGCCTCTCTGTGTTTGAGGATTCATCCTCTGAGAACAGAGAACGTCCAAACTTTCTCTTTTCCAACACAACATAATTTCTGTCAAATGTTGTATTTGTACCATGTTGTTTATCCTGTACACACAACATCTATTGCACGTCTGTCCGTCCTGGGAGAGGGATCCCTCCTCAGTTGCTCTCCCTGAGGTTTCTTACATTGTTCC
Source organism: Cottoperca gobio (assembly GCF_900634415.1). Lineage (NCBI taxonomy): Eukaryota > Metazoa > Chordata > Actinopteri > Perciformes > Bovichtidae > Cottoperca > Cottoperca gobio. The sequence goes on along the minus strand of NC_041362.1, from coordinate 5,184,115 downwards.
CCCCCTTTAATTATGGGGTTTCTTTTAGGAAGTTTTTCTTTGTGCGATGCGAGGGTCTAAGGACAGAGGGTGTCGTATGTACAGTCTGTAAAGCACACTGAGACAAATGTGTCATTTGTGATATTGGACTGTATAAACACATTAGATTTGATTAGATATGATGATGTTTATGTATTACAGTGCGAAGATCTCTAAGCGAAGGTTACCGTTGACCAGCTTCTTCTTTTCCATGTCGGTTATTTTGGCTCTAAGGATGACACTGACGGGCGCTCAACACTTCAACACTTCAACACTTTTGGTACGTTTCTTGACAGCTACTGGAGGTATTGCAGTGTGATTTGGTAACAACATGCACAGCTCCCACATGACGAATCCAACCGATGTCAGTGATCCCCCGACCTTGCATCCACTGCCACTAACAGAAACACAAACTTTTGACATGTATGACCAGAGTTCTGTCAGTTGAGGCTCTCCCATCTTGTTAGCATACTAATGATGAATGAGTGTGGATATGCAGTTATAGTCTTTTTATAACTCGTACATCTGTATTCTGGTCCACAGTAGCACCGTGTGGTTCAGCCCCTCCAGACTGCGTGTGGTGGATGAGATCTCATTGAAAGTTTTATTCCCGCCATTTCATTTTGTGTCTTCTTTCACTTCTCTCTGAGCTCTCGTCACAACTTTATTTTTCTAGTGTTATCCTTCTGAAATATGTTTTTCGATTTGCTTCACTTTGTTGTATCCGTGTTGTTCGCGCTCCCTCCTGACCGAGCGTGACTGAGTTGGTGCGCATACAGTCGTCTCTGTCGACAACCTGCTGCAAGAGTTTACTGATTTTACAGGTTTCCTTTTAATCTACATCTCTGTTCATTGAGCTTCCCCTTGATTTCTCTTGATTGCAGGTCTAATGTGTGCATGTTTGTCACTGAGCACATTATACAGCAGTTACACTAATTAGATCAGACTCAATAGGCATATATGCTACGAAGAATAATGATAACTACAACTACATTAAAGTCTTCTAGTTGTCTTCTAGTTAAATAAAGAAGTAGAAACTGTTTGACAGATTAACACCAACAAGTGCAGCAGTTCTCAACATTTGAACTTAATGGAGGAGATTTATATTAAGTAGCATAATAAACAGTGGAGAATTACACCTTTTACTCAGTAGAAAGTTAACTGTTCTGATTTTAGCAGACGGCTCAGACCTTCACAGGTAAACTCAGGTCCCCAGTCATGGCAGGAGACTGACTGTCGACAGCTTCTTTGAGAGCTGTTTCAAGTTCTGACAGGCTGTATGAGTCAGATCAGAACAGAGGAGATTATTGCATCAAATGGTTATACAACTGCAGTAAATGGGATATTGAAAAAAATTAAATAAAAAAGTGCACAAGCAGCAGGCTGAGAGTGAGTGTGTCATTTTCCCGTCTGCTGCCATATCTTGGTGGAACCCGGCTGGGGGCTGCAGCTCTTACTGAGAGCCCCGTGTGACACATCTGACTGATCATTATAAAGCACAGCTATCCTCCTCGGCTTGATGTTGCTCCCCGTCTTTGTCACATTATGATAAATAATGCAGCTGTAAGATTAGCCATGATCTCTCATTAGTACATGCATGCATGTATATGCATGCAAACAGAGCAGTGGAAGTTTTAATAGTGAATTAATCTGTGGATAATTGCTCTAGCTGTCAGAGTCATTAGTAGTCCTCCAGCCTGTCTCATTAATGTCTCGCAAAATTCACGCCTGTATTATGATAATCTCTCTTCTTTTTTTTAATCTCCCTCTTTCTCAGCATGAGTTGACTTCAATTTACAGGGTATTTAATTAGATGGATATTTGCCCATTCCACAAGTCCATGGACAGTTACAGCCACATGTAGCCTACACACTAAAACATGCACATTAAACCACGTGTGGGAGAACCCTCATGTCATATAAATGCAATACAAGTGTGCTTGTCTCAGCTGTTCCAATGTAAGGATTTGCTGTTCTTCTCTGTTTTACATAATTACAAATTACATCTGTTTTGGGTGAAAATATGCAAAAAGAAAACATCACTGTGGGCTAGCAGAACGTTTAAGGCAGACACACGATGACACACCATGAGCAGAGAGTTTGTTTTAGCAGTAACGACCCAACTTATTAGCTGTCTTGATAAGAATGTCTTCTCCAGAGTGAATACCTTCTACTATCTGCTACTCACCGTCATTATTCCCTTAGTTTGATGAAGGGCACCGCGCTAATCAGCTGCTGCTGCCAGAGTCTTGTTTGGCAAAGTTTCAGCCGTTAATGATCTAAAAATGCTCAATTAATGCGTCAATTAATCTTCATTTTTCTTGCAATCACCTTTTGTCATATGCAGCTTCTGCAGTATTTAGTCAGTGTGCAGTAACTGTTACACTGGACACCTTCCTGCGCACATTTTCAACAACTGATATCACTGATGACACTTTACTCCACCTCCAGTGCTGCAGCAGGCATTCTTTGCTGCACAACAATGACAGGTGTAAGACAGGAGCTTGTGAGACGTATTGATTTAAATATATGAGAGTTGTTGGTGCTGTTGAACTTATTATGTTACACGAAAGAGTTGGTTGTATTGTTAAGACGACTCTCATTCATTGAAATACAGAAACACTGTCAGTATGACGAATTACAGTTCCACCTCTGAAAGAGTTTTAACACAAACTGAACATTATTACTTTGCATAGGTCTTCAACAGGGTTAGTGTCGCACAGACCTCCTCAAGCCTCTTGTGTACAATGTATACAGTAGGGGGGCTCTACACCTTTTAGTTAAGTAGTCTAAAGGACCCTATAACCTGTGTTTTTTTAACAATCATGATTATCTCAGTTTGGCCCTCTAAACAATCAAAGTTGCTTTTGTTTCAGTATTTTCTTTCTGTAATAAATACCACAGGGGATGAGGCCTGGTAATATAAATATGGATTTCACTACATAGCTGTGTGTAGCTGAAATGCCAACACTTTGATGCTGAATATATCAGCTCTGCAGTCCACGCAGATACAACCTCTTAATTTCAACCTCGCACACTGTAGCCCAGCACATACCAGCATTCCTCCACAGCTCTGTTAGATGTCCTTGGCAACACATCTGATAACTTCACTTCAATAATAATATTTCTACCCACTAAAATGATAATTCTTTGCTTTTTAAAGTTGCACCGCTGACCATTGTTGTGTCAAACTATCTTAACTAGAATGTATTACTTTCTCACAGCCTGGTTCTTTTCTGTTGTTTATGCCTACTGGGCTTTGCTGTCAATCGGATCAGTTCAAACGTTGCTGTGTGAAGTGTATTCATGCAGAATGGATGGATCAGACTTTTGTAGTATCAATCCACCCGACGTTAACCTACAGCAGCACTGGCTGTTATAAAGTTATTGTAGTTAGGACTCATCAGGAACGGGCACCAGTTTAAATCCAAGATGCTCAAAGCTCATTTTGACTTGTTGCTAAGCCTTGATGAGATCACCTGCTCTTTCTATGTCTCTGTTCATCTACTTGTCTTCCTCCTCTCTCATATTTGCTGTCCCTCTTTTTCTCTCAGCCTCTAATGCTGAGTCTGGAACATAATGTTAAACCTCTCAGACGTTTGGTCCTTTGATGAGATTGTGCAGTTTGCACCCTGTCTGTGGACTTCAAACATGGCAGAGCTATAACACAGACAGGCGTGAGGCTGAGCAGTCCCTGTTGCAACACTCGCTCTCAGCAGGCGCGGCGTGTCGAGACCAGACTCTGGGGGATCGGGGCGGATCTGAGCGACTGCAGGGCATCAGTCACACTGTGGAATCAGCAACCCACTCCCTACCCGGCGCCTCCAGCCTGTCAAGGTGTCTCCTAATGCCCAACTGTAAATCCAGCTCGCCTAGATTCCTTTTCTAGTGTCTGGGAGGATTTGCAGTTTATTTTTTGTTGTTGTGAGGTAACAGCTGAGAAGAAAGCTCGCTCCAGTGAGACGGGAATGCTCAGAGTATACAGTTATCTAATTCATTCATGTTGTGCATCTCGCCTAACCATCTGACCCGTGCCATGTAGCAGCTTTTGTTTCCGTATTGTGGGGTAAACACATGGAGTGAAGGTGAAGCTCCTCATCCTTGGGTGCTGCACTGAAGGAGATGAGTTGAAACGTGGGGATTAATGTTCGCACTAAGACAAGAAGAGGGTTAACACGAGGGCTAATCTTTATGTTGCATTCTTCGAAAGCCTCTTCATTGTACATGCTTGGTGATAGAAGTTCCCCTTAGCTACTACACACGTGCTTTATTTCAACCATTCACGTCTCTGGAGGGCTTTTAGATTCTAGATCCTGACCTTTTTAGATAAATGTATTTGTATCGGAATTATTTGCAAAAAGCTATTTTCCTATTGAATGCTGCAGTTGTATAGGGCTGAGACCTTGTCTCCACAACAGATGTCCTCCACCTGGATGATTTAATAAGAGTTCTTGTCTGTGGCCACCTGCACTGCGTTCACACAATGCAACAGTTTCACAATAAGACCTTTCCAAGGTCTTATGAAGAAAAATAAACGTTTTCTCTTTTGTCAATTCTATGCCATCTACTGCCACAGGCTTTATAGTTAAAGTTAGTGTATGTGTATGTGCTGAGAAATGCAGATAAAACCAGTGTTCAGAGCAAATAACCACGTGAAGACGGTTCTTGAATGGCTTTGTTGGTCTGGAGAAGATCTCATGCGCTCTAGTAGATATTTACACCTCTTTGTTTAATGATTGGCCGTCGTTTATCTCCAACTAAAAAATACAGTACTACTTTTAAACTGTAGGTGGTGCAGCGACAAGCTACTTCTAATTGGTCGTACAGTAGTAGTATTGCTAAACGTAGCCTGCTACTGTCTGCACCCTCTCTTTGTCGAGTCGAATGCTGCTCTCTGAGCTGTTGCGGACACATGTAGCGTTGCTGCGTGTCGCCAGCGTACGTGCTTCGGCTTCACTGCAAAATCCATTGATTTTTTTCGAGCCTCTGAAGAAAAGAGCCGGTTTGGAGAGCAACCATGGGAGCTCTTGGGTGCACTTTTAGTGTTTTAGTTTTCAGGCACACCTGCAGTGCATTTCTTTGGAGGACACTGTATACACATGATGGCCCTTTTCCCAAACTGAGCAATGCCCTCTAACACTTCATACGGAGCGTCACTGTTTCCCACCACAACCATGTATTCTCACAGTGGATACAGATAGACTGCGTGCTCCTTGAGCTATAATTAGCTCAATGATATTTACACTTCACTGTACATTATGAGATTTTACAACCCACCATGTGTATCAACGGCAACGCTTAAATGTATATGATGTTTCATCGGTGGAAGTGGAGAAAGGACCAGGCACCACACATGCTTTCTTAGCGTTTTATAGTACACTTCCACTGCACAGTAACTGATCTGGGACGAACCTTCATGTGGCAAATTGTTCGTGTCAGGTGCAAACAGAGGGCTGTGGGGACGGAGCTCCAATAAGTGGTTGTGTTATGGGTTGGAGCAGCTGTGGTCTAGCACATCAGCAACTCTATATTCTTTAAGAGTATTGCCTTGGCACCTTAGACCACACTTGTCAATTATTAGATACTGATATAATATAAATGAACAGTGCTGTTTTCACTTTAACATTAATATGAACCCTCACAACGCCTCACAGGATGAACACATCACATTTTGGTTTTCGCTATAAAAAACATGGCAGCACTGTTTAGAAATGTCCCCTCAGCTATCAACCACTCGCCTGTGCTTCATACGTAACTCATGAATTATTTATTTTTATGCTCATTCAGGCTGTTTTACTGGTGAAGTGGTGAACCCACAACCAAGGTAATTAGCTTAAGCTAAAGGTGATGTTCTGCACGCTATGAATTAAAACACAATCCGGCTATTATTCTCAGCTAAAGTGGCACTTGAATATCCGTCTCGTCTGTGTTGATGAACTGGCTGCTTGATGAAGAGTACATCCTCGTGTATCTATCTGTAGATCCATAACAGACCGATACGTCTCGCATGCCATTAGTTATTGCGGCTCATATGGGCAAAAGATAAAAATGACTTTATCTCGGGAACAATGTGATTGAGGGGGACGGTTCGGAGAGTGTGTAATAAAATGTTCAATATATATGTCAATGAGTATGAAGTTGAAATCACTGTGTGCTACTTCTATGCTGACTCCATTGAGAAAATGAGCCCTTCTTTATGTCATGTTGTCTTTTGTGTTGTGATGGGAAAAGCCTAATTCAAAGAATAGAAAACAATCAGATAAACACGACAGCTGTGCTGCACTAGCTGAAGCAAACGTTGCAGTCATAATGAATGCCAGTGAAATCCCTCTTGGCGGTCACTTTGGCACACAGTTAACCGCGGTCATTACAGTGTGTGGATGCATTTGTCTGCATTTCTCTCCCTTGTTTCCTCCTGTCACATCTCCCCCTTCATTTTCTCTCTGGGGGACGGTGGAAATGAAAAATCCCCTTTGACAGGAAGTGTCTGGAGTTTCAATGTCTTCCGGCGAAATTCATTACCTTGAGAAAAAAAGCCTTTGTGCTCATTTTCACAGACTTACTTCGGCTCTGGGCCTTCGACGCCAACGCTCTACTGCTTATCCTGTATTAATGAAAGGTGTCAATCTGCTTACACACAACACATTTCTAGCAAACTAATTTAAGCTCAGAGAGGCGCAATAAGGCTTCTCACCCTATGAGTGTTTCCAAAGACAACTGTGCATATTCAACCCCAAACTGTACAATTTAATTACAGAAGAAATCCTACCTGTCTCAGATTATGACTAGGAATACATTTTATGTGAAACATCAAAAGGATTCTTATGTGATCTTGACTAATTATTGTTATTTGGATTAGTTGGATGCTTCAAATCGTCGACGACATGACACTGGACATAAATATTTGATTTAACTCAACGTCCTTATCTTTAGCTCTTTTGTATTTCTCAATTGCACACACGATACACGCTGTGTTGGATTAAGTTGAGGATTATCTTTTGCCTTCATGCCTGCTTGTTTTATAACTGTGATCAGATGGAAGCTAATTCCAGAAGAAATGGTGCTCTTCATCAGTTCGTAAAAGGTCAAAGTGGCGCCACTGACATGTGTTTCCTCGCCTCGCACACTTCTGTTATTGTCTTGCAGACTGCTGAAGTAGGTTACGGTGAAATATTGTTGCTGATAAGGTGACTCTTGGGACTTGGCAATGCCAACGCACTGACAGTTACATTTATGTTTCACTTTGAACTAAATAAGAATCAAGCAGTTAAAGTAAGACATTATTTAAATGAATTTAGACACAGCGTGAGATGTGACACCCTGCCTCAGCCACAGAGCGTGTTGTACTGCACTTCATTACCATATAGACTCAAACAAGACGAGAGGAAAAGTTGTTTGCTCTGTGTTGTAGAACAAACTGACAATAAACAGAGACGGAGAATCTCTGCACGCAATTTGTACAAGATTGTGACTTTTAATTCCCCCTTCAGCTTCTTTTCAAAATGGCATAATAACGGCGGATGCAAATAAAAAGGTGGCACAGAAAGACACGAGGCTCTGATATCCACAATGTAGCCATGAACTACACAAGTCTGACGTGCCTGACATTTGTAAATACATTTCACTGCTGCAGAAAGAAAGACCCTCTGACAGAGGAACAGAGGGAGCTTTTGACAGCTGTGAACCAAACAAAATGCATTTTATATAAATATATATAAATATATATATATATATATTTATATATATTGCCCCCAGAATATCAACAGCAATTTATATAAACATTATAAGACAATATCTGACATTTCATCTTTCCTCTGGGCCGTGTTTTCATGAAACAAGATTGAAGTCAAAGTGCAGTCAAGTGTGAAGTGTGCACAACAACTGACGGCGTTATTTTCCGTGGCGGTAGGCGCACAACACGCTCAGGGCGTACATGGTGGGATGAGAAGGAATGCAAATATTATCTGTGCAATTCTTAAATAAAAGCTGGCATCGTTAGATCATCTTAACCCCTTTCAAAGAAACATTAATGTGGCACCGGTTTGGTTCTTGTAACAAATCTGATGAACGTTATGACCTGAAAGCAGCACACACTGGCAGCTGTGCTGTTATCGCAACACTTATATAGTTAAGGACCATCTTCTCCTAAATGGAAACTACTATTGCTCAGCAGCTCAGATATATAAATATGGCATGTCACTTTGTTCTTATTTGAACATTTAGGCCAATTGATAAAAGAGATTTGGACTCCACATGCGTCTTCCTGCCTTGTTGTCAGATAACTGTGTCATGTTGCTAGGGAACACAAGCAGACCTGTTAAATGTGTAGTCAACTACTTTATTTTGCACCAAACTGCTTTTCTAAATGTATCCAATAATTCCTTTATTCTTTTAAATTAATAAACCTACATTTGCATTTAGTACCTTTTTATAGTCGTCTTTATTCAAGGATTTTACACACACACACACACACACACACACACACACACACACACACACACACACCATGCTGTGAAGACCAATTAATCATCATGTTTCCCGTTAATTGTATTATAATGACAATAATCCTACAAATGGCACGTCTGTAGTTTAGATCATCTTCACAGTGCTTCGTGTTTGACCTCGGTGACCCTTTAAGTCTTCTCCACCGCCCCCTCGGTGCAAACACAAGTGCCATGAGGTTAATGGGGTTTTCACACTGTATCTGTTTCACACAGCAGTCCTCCTGGAAGCCTGACCCGAGACCTTCTGTGAGGCTGTTCTCCACGCCGTCACACACACCGTCCTCTTTTCTAGTCTGTGGTTGTAACCAGGCGTGAAAGCATCATAGATACCAGGAGAGGGGGTGAACTTTTAAAGTACATCCTGGTATTTTGGGCAACTTACAGGCTGACAGACCTCACAACGCAAACACTAAACCACAAAGAAGCGCAGCAGGCAATTTTTTAGGTTGAAGCAGATTTAGAAGCAATGACAGAAGTGGCAAAATAACTAAGTGGAAGAGCACTGGTGGAAATGTCAGCACTGCTGGATGCGTCTATCTGTGTGTCCACCTCGGGAGTGAAGGTGCGTCAGGGTCCTTACACTTTACAAAATCCCTTCGCTCTCTGCTGGTTTTCTCCCGGCTCTGCTGGCCTGTCAGCTTCGATGAGCGTGATGTTAATGTGATCCAGCAGGGCTACAGAGACACGGCGCCCTCTGAGGATGATGGGATTGGTCGCAAGCTCCAGCGGAACATTCCAAGAAGGCCGAGGCAAACCTATCGGTGGGAGAAGAAACACTTAATATGTGATGTGGATGTGATTTTTCAGAGGGATTAGTGGTGACACTGACATTGACAGAAACAGTCCGAGATGGACAGAGAGCTGTGATCTAATCCACAAGAGTCACAGAAACTTTATTTGGTCACATTTTTATTTTGATATAGCCTGGATGCCTGTAGTGTTCTCTTCCTGGGCTTTGAAAAGTGAATGTCGCTATGATCCCACCCAGTGAGCGGAGAGCATCAGACAGATGGATTTCAAAACTTTCAAAAACAAATGTCATGAAATCCTCTCGGCAGTGTTGACCCAAAACAGAGAAAGGTAGAAATGAACAGAGGAAATAGACATGTTGTACTATAAACTGCAATAACGTATCGTCCTGTCAGCTGACTGCAAGCTAACTGTCAAAACCCCTGAAATAACATGTGCAGCTGCTGTGTGAGATTCAAAGTGTCAATTTCAGTTGGAAAGCTGCTGGATTAAAGCAGATTAGTAAACTATTGTGAATCTAGCATGTTCGTTTGCCATTAGCTACGGTAGTTCACTCCGACGTTTACAATAATCTAATGTGCCAGAACTTCAAACCGGCCCGGTTTGAACACGGATGATGTCGAATGCAAACAAGCTCATTTCAGAGAGGAGCAGTAAACAAATACGACCGTATTAACCCCGTGGATTTATGGATTTATCAACGATTAGTATGGATAATACTAATCGTTCAGGCATTAAACAAGCAGAGTGGGCTGAGTCTGTAAGGTGGAACAATATATGAAAGAATTATGACATTATTTGTTTTATCTGTGAAAGAATAATTCCCATTTGTAATCAAGCTGTGTGTGTGTGTGTACGTGTGTGTACGCCTTTTATTTAAGCCTTTTTGTAGAAATCAGTGGCATCCTTGACTCCACGTTTATGATTCTTTATACCGTCATAGTGCCACCTATGTTTGGTTATTAAGATGAATACTATTGGCTAAACTTCAAGCAAGCCTTGAGGACATAAAAACTTGGATGTCTAGCAACCTTTTGATGTTAAACACAGACAAAACTGAAGTTATTATACTTGGCCCTAAACGCCTCCGAAACACATTTTCTAATGACATAGAAGCTCTGGATGGCATTAACTTGGCCTCCAGCACCACTGTAAGGAATCTTGGCGTCATCTTTGATCAGGATCTATCGTTTAACTCCCACATAAAACAAATCTCAAGGACTGCCTTCTTTCATCTACGTAACATTGCAAAAATAAGACACATCCTGTCTCAAAATTATGCAGAAAAACTAGTCCATGCATTTGTTACTTCAAGGCTGGAACTTGTTATCAGGTTGCTCCTGTATTAGCTGCTCTGCACTGGCTCCCAGTAAAATACAGAATAGAATTCAAAATCCCTCTCCTGACTTACAAAGCAATTAATGGTGAAGCTCCAGCATATCTTAAAGATCTGATAGTACCTTATAAATCAACTAGAGCATTGCGCTCCCAGACTGCAGGGTTACTTGTGGTTCCTAGAGTCTCTAAGAGTACAATGGGAGCCAGAGCCTTCAGCTATCAAGCTCCTCTCCAGTGGAACCAGCTTCCAGTTTGTGTTCGGGAGGCAGACACACTCTCCACATTTAAGAGTAGGCTAAAGACTTTCCTCTTTGATAAAGCTTATAGTTAGGGCTGGCTCAGGCTTGCCTTGGATCAGCCCCTAGTTATGCTGCTATAGGCTTAGACTGCCGGGGGACACCTCCCTGCTCTCCTTCTCTTCCTCTCTCCTCCCCTCTTTCTTTTAGGAAGTTGTTCCTTGTGCGATGCGAGGGTCTAAGGACAGAGGGTGTCATATGTACAGTCTGTAAAGCACACTAAGACAAATGTATAATTTGTGATATTGGGCTGTATAAATACATTTGATTTGATTTGATTACTAGTAAGATCAACAGACATAAATAAATTCCGCCCTACGGAGGAAAAAGTTGTTTATTATTCTTTGCCATCTATAAACAACAGTTGCCATTATGCGGACATTGTACTCTGCCAGATGAACACCATTAAGATAGAAAGGATCAGACAGTGAGTGAAACAGCTGATGAGTCAGACTCAGCAAGAGCGATCAGAATATATAATGATACTACAGCTGCATAGAAATTATGTGAAGATATTTGAAATGGACAGATGTTCTTTCATAGTGTTTTGTTAAAAAATAAATAAAAGCCTTTGTTGTTATCTGTAACAACGCAGGCTGGGATAGAAACATTCGTTGTGGATCCCTGAATACAGAATAGGGAGAAAAACACAGAAGAGTCACGTCCGTTCACTTCAAGCCCGCCTTTTACGCATTGATGCAGTCATTGTGTCATTGTTCATTATCATCACCATCAGTCGGAAAGTCAGTTCAAACCTGCGCACAGAGAAGCAGACAGCAGTTCAAGGCTACGAAGCAAGAAAAACCTTTTAAAATAAACATATGTTTTTAAGACAAGGCCACAAAACCTTGGGCAGGATAGTAAGACGTAATCAATATGACCTATTGGGTTTGAAACCCCACTAAATTCTGTACACGCGTGTGTGTCCTGGGATCCCTCCCTTAGTTGCTCTCCCTGAGGTTACATTTTTTTCCCCGTTGAAGGTTTTTATAGGTGAGTTTTTTCTTATCTGAAGCAAGCGGCAGAGGGAATCGTATGCTGTACAGATTGTATTTTAGTTTATTAGGATCCACATAACACTCTGACGTCAGCAAGTCCAACTCAGAACTCACACAGTTTAACAACAATTCTATACATTACATAGAGTCACATCACATTACAAATATCAATCATCAAACCACTTCAAAGAAAAATGTGCTTTTTTTATGATCCAAACTCAACCCATTGTCTCACTTGCAGAAATAATGTGAGCTGGGGAGATACTGTGTACTCTGCAAAAGGTCACTATATGACGTTGTCTTTATAATGATGTTAATAATCTTTGTTTTGAAAAAAAGGTTTCAAAATCACACTAAGCTGACCGAGGTCAGCTTAGTGTTCTTTGAGGAGATACCTATGTTTCACGCACGGCGTCAGGAGAGGCTGTTGCGTCCTCTTAGTTTCCTTGTTAATGTCAAATTATCAGCCGGGCATAGCGCCTTCTCGGGAGCTTGTTGTCATAGTGAGGTTGCCAGGCAACCAGTGGAGACTCTGTGCAGAAGTGCTGGGAGGAAAAAAAACCAAACTGACCTCTACAGTCACACAATGTTGTTTACAAACTACTTTTTGTGTATGGGTTGAACAAGTGAGATACGTGATGTTAATTACTGAGCTTCATATTAAACACAGTGCAAGTTTTACCAATCTAACTAAGTCAAGGAAAGAAAGCCAATAAGCATATTCCTGCGAAAGCCAAACCTGTTGTTACGCCATAATGTTACCACTGTTGTAGTATTGATAACTGGCTCAAAGAATGTATGGACTTATCAGCAATAGAGCTTTTAACAAAGTCAGACTGGACAAAGTAAGACCCATAAGAATTATCTGTGCTAATATAAAATGTTTGACTAAGGTAGGAAAGGTCGTAGACACTTAAAACCAAGTCTTATCCCCCCTATTTTTGGGTATTGCGAATAGAACCGTGGCACCGTGTCTGTGCAATGATGGAAAGAGGTAGTAAAGGGGCGTCAGGGTTAGGTGCTAAGGTTACTTGGAGAGGTGGTTAGGAGCGTGTTTCAGGCCATCTGGAGTCTAATGGTGTGTGTCTCTTGTGAACATTTTTGCAATCATATTTGGTCTGAAAATATGTCCGGTTTATGCCTAGGGTTAGGGTTAGGGTTAAGGCAGAAGGATATGAATATTATTTCTCTCACATAATTCACACTTCCTGAGGATATTACCTCATGAACTTCCACAAATAATCATTTCAGAACTTCCTGAGAATCATCACATTTGAAAGTTTTCATCAGTTGTTGTTGTCTTTACATCCATACAATGCAAACAGTTAACCTCTAATAGCTCACTTGCTGTACTTTTAATCATGCTAATTTGGAGATATAACCTTTAAAAAAACCAGAGCATACCAGAACCTATGTATGGATTCACCAGAACGCATCATTTCACAGCTGCTTTGCAGTTCTTTGTTTTTCATCCCTCACAATATTCAAATGAATGTTGAGCCCTTGGACAGCTCAAACAAAGATGTGGGCTCCGATGTTTAGAAGTAACTTGGCAATCATCTGCTCCTTGTACCCAACACAATAGGCCGGTCTCGGCCAAGCAGCAAAATACTTCATTCTGTATTTCATTAACTCTTTCTCCTTCTTGATTCAAGATCAGTAAAGTGAAAGAGACAATCAGGAGAGCCCAACATGAACGTGACGGAAAACTGCCAAAAGCAGAAGAACTGCACATTTGTCACATTTTTGAAAAGAAGAAGTAATTATTTCTTTCCATTTGCTTCTGCCTTACTTTAGTTTCTGTGCAGCCAGCAGCTCCAGAGAGACTTTAATGTCTCAGTGTAATGTAAAATGTATGAATGGCTTCTATTATGGTCATAACACTGAAGAGTATTCTCTTTGCTTTTGTGCCACAACAGTAATGCTTCTTCTGCATCGCTCGTGTGCCCCTATTTGCAGGCACATAATTTATTTACATAAAGAGCTTTATGTTTGAGAAGAGTAAAGTATGCGAGTTCAGAAACGTAGCAATTTATTACAGACTTGATACCAGCATACAGTATAATACAGCTTATAAAAGACTACATATACACTGCGATCACAAGTAGCAGATTGGAAGTAACATCAGCCGCAGAGACCATTCAGGTGGAAAAAACATGAAAAGATGGAGAAGCAGCGTTTTTCCAGTTATGGTTCAGTTTATGAAGTAGCAGGCTTTCTCTCTCTCTCTCTCTCTCTCTCTCTCTCTCTCTCTCTCTCTCTCTCTCTCTCTCTCTTTCTCTCTCTCTTTCTCTCTCTCTGTCTCTCTCTCTCTCTTTCTCTCTCTCTCTCTCTCTCTCTCTCTCTCTCTCTAGCTATCTCTCTCTCTCTCTCTCTCTCTTTCTCTCTCTCTCTCTCTCTCTCTCTCTCTCTAGCTCTCTCTCTCTCTCTCTCTCTCTCTCTCTCTCTCTCTCTCTCTCTCTAGCTCTCTCTCTCTCTCTCTCTCTCTCTCTCTCTCTCGGTGCATGCTGGGAGTTTGGTTGTGTGAGTGAGACGCTGAGCAGGTGCTAATTCGATACTTTCTTTTTCTTACTTTATTTAATAATGGGTTTTGATTTAACTTAGTTCATTGGTGACAGCTTGATTTAGTTTACTTTTTGGTGCGTTTGGGTGGATAGTCGGGGTGCTCTTGGGTGTTTTTCTCCTGCCGGTGTCCTGCCGGCCGGCGTCTGACGTCATGGCAAATGGAGACTATACCAAGCTAACGAGGAAGCACGGGATCAAAATATCAGCCGGCTTCCCGTGTAGCGTTGAGGAGATCGGGTTAGCTGTGGGAGACAAGGTCGGACATGGCAGTGTGAAGTCTCTGGCGCGGATGAACGGGGCTGTTGTCATCTTCCTGGACCAGGTGGAGCGGGTGCACCGCGTCATCGAGACAGGTATTACGGTGAGCGGAGTGTTTGTGCAGGTGATGCCACTCACTCTGCCCGCAACCAAAGTGGTAATATCTAATGTCCCTCCGTTCATAACCGATGAGTTTCTCAGCAGAGAACTATCCAGACACGGGAAAGTTGTTTCCCCGGTAAAAAAGATTCTGTCTGGATGTAAGTCTCAGTTGCTGACGCACGTAGTGTCTCACCGAAGACAGCTCTATATGATACTGAATAACCGAGATGCGGAGCTCAACCTCCGCTTCCACGTTAAGGTAGATGATTATGAATACGTGTTATTTGCAACTTCATCGGTTATGAAATGTTTTGGTTGCGGGGAGGAGGGACACACCGCGAGAGCCTGTCCGAAGCGCGGGGGTCCAGCTCTGCCTGATCCTGGAGGAGCGGCTGCCGCTCCCCCGGCGGGGGGCTCTTCGCCGGGAGAAGCCGCGGCTTCTCTCTGTCTCTCTCTATCTCTCTCTCTCTCTGTCTCTCTCTATCTCTCTCTCTCTCTGTCTCTCTCTCTCTCTCTCCTTTCTCTCTCTCTCTCTCCTTTTTCTCTCTCTCGTTCTCTCTCTCTCTCTCTCTCTCTCTCTCTCTCTCTCTCTCTCTCTCTCATGATAGATTTCTTTGCATTCAGCCAAGTAATGTACGTACTTAGCCCCGATGGGGAAGTTATGTTCTATTGTTGCCAGGACACTGGTACACAAAGAAGTATTTAATTTCCCTCGTGGCATTTTCTTTTTCCTTGGATGTTAAATTTGCATTGGAACGTATTGGGAAGCCAGTGACAGCGTTCATCAGTTTCTCCTGCGTTATTGTAAAAGCTCAGTGCTTCCATTGTCTGTGGGAACCAAAGCAAGTGCTGTTGGTGGTGATCATAGATGGAAGCTTCCTTTTATATGTAGCACAGAAACCAACCAGTGCTCCTCTCCAGTGATACTGCCGTCCCCAGTTGTCCACTTTGCCAAGTTGTTAATCAAGCCTTGCTCATGCTATGCTGCTGAATTCATCTTTTTCAGCTGGAGGGAGGCAGGGTGATTAGACACAGGAGATCACATCAGGGCAGAGCAAACAAGTCACAAAATGAAGTGGATGGAAAATGGAAGTGAAATGAGACTTGACACAAGCTGAGTGTTCTTTACAAAGTAAAACAGGAAACCGACAAACTAAAAGCCCAGGATCATGACACTTTGAGTCTGGGTAAATGGAGGCTAAGTGATATGGAGAAAGGCAAAAGGTTAAGAGGAATAAAATAATACTGCGAGCCCTAAAAACTTAATTTAATCTTGCTAAAATGTTATGAAGGTAAGACTAGAAAAGTTCAAACCAGAGAACTAGCTATCAGTCGTTTCAGGGCCACGGACACGCTGATAAAAGATCTGAATCTAAGTTGCTCAAAGCAGATCAGTGGTGTCATCATAGCTCTCCACAGTTTCTCAATGAGAAGGAGATATTCATCTGTAACTTGTTACATAAATGAGTTGATGTTTGCAGCTGATAGTGAAGCTGTATTTAAATTTCTCTTTCTTTTTTTGCTGAAGAATATTCAAAACACATGACGTCCACACTTCTTTAAAGACTGCATTGTGTAAAGGTTCTTACAATATCTGCACGGACATTGTCTGACTACATTATTAAAAACATTCCTTCTTATGAAATCAATATCCCTCTTTTCATCTGCGCGTCCTTATTCTCTCTCCTCTACTTCATATGAAATCATTCTCCTCTTATTGTCTGATTTTGTTTCCACATTGTCTGCTTCATTCTCCGTGTAATTCTTTATGTAACCATAACCGATCTATTTGCACTCTCCATTCAATTTCCTCTTTGTTCAGACCTCATTTTCTTGCACTTGTTAATTTGTCGTGTCTCATCTTCCTTCTCTTTATAAAGGAAGTCTACCTCTGTCTATTAAAATTAATATGTTATGTCGAGGCTCAGTTTGTGGATTTGGCACTAATATAATTAATTTAATATATAAATGAATGGCTAGAACATATTTTAAAGACCCAACACACAGTTTGCTTTAAAACACAGATACATTTCACACAAAACATTCAACCAGGCGTCTCTTTGTTACGACTATATTACTAGAAAAAATTAACTTTATCCTAATATTTTCTACTTTCTTTCGGTGCTGCCATATCAAATGGAAAAAGACAGTAAAATGTGAACATTAAAAGTTTTTTATCTGTAAAAGTTAAGCTCTCTGTTCTCCACTTCATTGATTTCATGACTGATAGCCCATTAAACTTTTAGCAGTTCTGTCAGTAATGGCCTTTTCAGAGGATGTAATTGTACTAAGAGGGTATATAGCTGAGTGTGTGGAATTCAGACTGAGTCAGGGATGATCATTCACATACCTGTGCTATAATCCCACATTCTTCACTCCTGTAATAAACCTGGAACGGTTATATGAATGGACATTGTTAGAGGACTCTGGTCGCTGTGTAGAGAAAGTGGCAGAATATATAGCAGATGGAGCTGCGTTGCTTTGGGCATGGTCTCTGTGTGAGTGTGTTTATCTGCTCTTCTGTGTGTCTGAGCACATATGTTACAGCCTGCATGGGAGTATTTGGGAATTTGAATTTGCAGCCATGCATTCATCATACTGTGCATGTAAGCGTATGCAAACTAGTTTCTGCTAACATTTGCTTAAATGGATGACACATTTGTTCCAATACGCATGCCTTCTTCAGAGGAAACGTTCTTGCTTCGTTACTGAAACACACTTAAGGAAAGCACAGTGTCTAGATAACTAATCATACTGGAAATTACCCGCAGAGCTTTTTCATTAAGCTTTTCTTTTTTTAATAGGGTGAAAATACAATATTTGCAAATGCAATATATATATATATATATATATATATATATATATATATATATATATATATATATATATATATATATATGCAGTAATGCAGTAGAGGTGCATGTGAAAGCATGATTTCTGATGTGTGGGGGAAATTAGATGCTGATGCCGAGGATCTGCTCCGTGTGAAATAATAATTAATTAATGCGTAGTTTATTCTGCACAACACGAAGGGTTATGGCATGGCATTATGGGAAAGTATGAAATATTTATAACCCTCAAAATTGATATGACAGATTACAATATTAAGTAAATACGAAAAGAAACATAAAAATAAAAACAAGTTTAATCACGATTTGTATAGTTTAATGTGGAGGTGCCTCTGATAGCAGAGCACACACACACACACACACACACACACACACACACACACACACACACACACAGACAATGCATGAGATCATTAATCAAATATGTGTAGTGACTATTTTCAGAATCATTTAATTCATTTATTGACTATTAAATGTGATTAGATTTGCATATTGTATATTTTTGACATTTTGAAAATGAGATATTTAAAGACGTGACATTGAGCGGAAATTGTGATGGACTTTATTTTGTTTTCTGACATTTCATAAACTAAACAATCGTTCATTAAATTGACTGATTGATTGATTATGCAAATGAGTTTTAGTTGCAGCATTGGACACATTTCTTTCTCACTTTAAACCTTCTTTTAAAACATAAGTATAAAGTATAAATGAATGATTTTAGTTTTATTGTATTGATGATTTTAGAAACCTAGGTGCGACCTTTTCAGGAACCGAACTCAGATTCCCCATTGGCAGATACTGATGCATGATGGGACATCAGAGAGTGATTGGGTTTTCCACTGAGCTCTGCCAGCCAGTCAACAGCTTGCAAGCAGATCCCCGCATGTCATCATTATGGGTGGGAGGAATGAATGTAGTCCTGCCACATTCTGCTGTCCTGCGGTGACAGCAGCACGCCAAACTCCCCGAGAACCTGGGCGGGTTCCAGGCTTCCTTGTAACTGACTGACTGACCCGTGACGAGAGGAGCTGGACAGGACCGGTCCTCCAGCTGATCCACCAAAGTGTTGTTCAGACGGGCTGCTTGTGATTGTGTTCAACAGCCTTTCTAGTGTCCATCACTGACCCTGATGTGTGTGTGTGAGGCAACCAAAGCGCTCTCTGTGCTATAAAGCTTAGAGCGGTTGTTTACAGAGCGGCAGTTAGAGGCATCTTGTTTTAATCACAGACCTTTATTTTGTCAGATTTGTCCTGTTTCTACTTTATGTCTGGACTCCTGAATGAACGATAGGGATGTGCAGAGCTGTATTGCTTGTTGATTACTTTCGCTTGGCGGTTGCAAATTGAACCTAGCGGGGGTTTTGTGTATCCAGCACGGTGGCGGCTCAGTACAGTGTGTACAAGGGGAGTTCAAATTAGGGTCAGCAGGCGCTGCAGTAACGCGCTCTAATGAAACACGGTAGGGTGGTGATTTCATGACTCGAGCAAGAAAACTCTCCCCTGATCATCTTGAAGGGTTTTGTGATCAAAATCATCAAGTAACAAATGATGTTCTTATGCAACTTCTTCATGGGCATTAAAGACACAGTGCACAAGCAGGAAGGGCTGTAACTGTCGTACAGGATGGTGCGTGCGGTTTAGGCGTGCAACTGTTATAAACCTTAAACATCTGCGTCCAAGGTTTACGCCGACACAAATACATCAACGTAACGTGAAGCGACGGCAGGATTACATAGGCCTATAGAAATTTTGTTGGAGTAATATAAAATTGTCATCCTGTGACAAATCTGTGTCCACTTTCCAAATGTTCAGATATTTGTATAGTTGTCCTCGCTCTTTACTTCCTTATTTGTCCTCTGGCTGTTCCTTTTTTAGAAGTATGAATTTCTTTTTCAAAACTGGAACAGAAATATATGATGATCTGGCAGCCGAGCTCCCGCCTGGCAATTTAGCCCCCACTGCTCGGTGCTGGTCAGTATCTGGGAGCAGAACAATACAGAACCCAAAGCCCATCTATCTGTCTTTGTGCCCATGCCCAGTCATTTACAGACCAGGGGGGGCAGATGGTGCCGGCCAAGATGACCGGTACCCTTTTTCATCCTGAAATATCTTTCTTTGTCTACTTTCTTCGATCTCCATGCAGTGCAGAGAGTCGAGCAGCCGGTGCAGGCCGGTCTGAACCCGACGGAGAGAGACTCAGCTGTAGGAAGCATATCGCTGCACGCTTTTACCAGTGTAAGAAAGTAATGACGCTTCCCATAACCTTAATATCTTCGTAATATCGGTACTACAAACACACAAAACCCCTCACGACATTACTTGTGTCTTGAATCAGTTTTTTTAGAACCATAAAGCTGTTTACTTAAATGACATTTTGTTTTACTCATCATGTCACGTCTGCCGGTAATTATTCTGTGGTGTGAGAGGAGCTTTTCAGGTGAAATGAAAAACTGAGACTTCTGTGTTCTCCTTGGCGAACATAATAAAGATGACATGTCACTCTGAGAACAGTGTCCTGTATTGTTTTGAGGAAACATTTCTCATTCTGTACTTCTGACAAATGAATGTGACCTGTAGGGCAAGGAAAGCTTTGCCTCATGCTGTCAGTCGTGCTGAATGGTTGTGTGGATGCTGGAGGAACAGGAGAAGGGGGGGGGGGGGGGTGCTAGCTGTGTGTGCATTCAATCATACAGTCCATACTGCAGCCTTAAATCACACCCAGGCTTGTTTCTGTTCCTCTCACTTCTGTAGTTCAGTGCAGTCTCTCATTCAGGGTTTGTTCTTCGTCTTCTGAAACACTGCCACGTTTTGACAATTAGGCTAATAGATTAATCACTTGGTCTGTACAATATGAGAAAACTGTGGACACACAACAATAAAGCCCAAGGCGACGTCAGGGAAGAAGTTGTGTGAGTGTTTAGTTTGTGAAACCACAGCAGAAGACAAAGAAGCAGAAGATCTCACATTTGAGAACCAGTGAATGTCTGAATTACTTAAATGATGAACGCATCATCGACATAATTGATTAATAGATATTTCATCCACTTGTATGGGCTTCAGTGTCCAGATATAAAAAATATTTTCTCTTTATTTTTTGGACGCTCATAGTTGTTATTTATTCATAGAGAATATGAACCATTCAATGCATACTGGCCCAGTCCAATGCAGTCGTGTTGCTGCCGTTTTGACTTGAGCCTGTGCACTTGTATTCTCAGATTCTCCAGAGATTCATTGTGAAACCAGGCGGTAGTTTTAGAAAGACAGCAGAGGAGAGCAGACCCTGGCCCAAGAGCTGTAGGCGACATCACGCTGTGTGCACATTTTCTCATTCTCACCCTCTCTTGTTGTCTCGACTCCATGGTCTCAGGATGAATCACACCTTTCAGAGTGAGAGCGGCGACATATGTCATCAGGATATAAGTAAGCTTTTGTGATGTACAAAAGCTGAACTTGGTGTAACCTGGCAATGCCTCATTAGAGCCGGTGTGCTGGATTACTGTACACATTCAGGGACACAGCACATCTCTCTGTTAGACAAAGCAACACCAGCTGCACATAAATGACTTGCTGCTTCTGCCTTTTCTCAATTTTGCTTGCAGGAATGGATGTCTTGAGGCAAGCGTGTGAGGATTAGATGAAATTGCTTTCGGAATCGATAAGATTTTCTGTTTATTGGACAATTGTGTGTACTCTGTTTCCACTAATTCACCCGTGTTGAGACTCATTTAGTGTAGGAGAGAGAAGGACGTGCGTTGGGGGGGAAAAGAATAGGAGAACCTCTGAGTTTGATTAAGTTAGCGCAGGATTCCTTTCCAACGCAAACACAACACCACAAAAACTAAAACACAAACAAGATCAACAAGCCAGAGAGATGTGATTTATGGTTATGGTTTGTGCTGACACCACACGTTTGTTGTTGCAGGATACAGTGATGCAAGAAGTGAAGCCAGACTGTTGCTTATTTGACGTCCCTGAACACCAAATGTGGTTGAAGTTGAAATAAAACTCTACAAAAGCTGGGTTTTAAAAACAGACTTTAAGTATTGCAGAACCAGAACTGATCATATTACAGGGATTAGGAAATAAAGCACTTCAACCTCCAAAGCAGAAAACAATTACGGCCCAAAGTAGTGCCATTGACTGCGCCCATCAGCTGAAACTGGGCAGAGATTTACCTTCACAGGGTTTGAAAATTACAACCATCGCCGTCTCCTAGTAAACTATATAATCAAGTGTGAATAAAGCTTTCTCTTCCATAAAAAGGAAAGCTCTGAAGGTTTTCTGACATTAAATGTGCAACAGTTTCTGCAGGAAGGTGAAGGCAAGCATTTGCTCTGCTCTATAAAATCCTGCTGAGATATTTTGGTCTGTGTAGACTTTAACTGTTGCTACCATTAAACGCGTGCATCACTTCGGCACCCAAGAAGCAGCGACACCAGCACATCCCGAACAGGCACCTGCACTAGTGTTTAAAATCAGGTAAAATGCTCCTTTAATTCTACACCTGATGAACTGAATGAACCCAAACCTGTCTCCTCGTCCTGGTATGTTCTCTGACGGGACTGTTTGGACATTACTTGAGAGCTGCAGTTGATTAAGTGCTAATTGTTTGCACAGGGTTTGGCTGATTAGAAAATTATCTTTGGGGGTCACATTGTAATACGTGCTAATTCAAACGAGGCTGCCTGGGTAATTTTGTCATTTAAAAGCAGTTTTAGATTGCATTTAATTTATACTTTTAAGGGTCCACTTAGAGTCATTTTTGGTCAATTAATTTTTTGTTAAATGCACTTTTAAAGTGTTGTTTTTGCCTCAGTTGGGACGCTTGCTTACTGCCTCAGTTGGGACGCTTGCTTACTGCCTCAGTTGGGATGCTTGCTTACTGCCTCAGATGCTCCTTTGAGGCTGTGAACAACAACAAGAGGCTGCGATAAGGCTTTAATCATCAGGGTCAACTCTGGACTTCTCTTAAGGTTATTTTCCTCTCTTACATGTTTGAAAGTCACACATGGTCTGACTTTAACATCCGTCCACTCACTGACAGGAAGATGGATAACTGCCACTGCTTTTCAGGCTGACATGACTTCTGAAGAATACTCATTAATACGCTCCTGCTGTCTCGCAACTCCTTTAGTGTTTCTATCGTCTTTCAAGTGCGTTGCTTTCAGCCAACCAAGCTTCTTGACTTTGCTGACGTCAACAACCGTGAGGCAATGCCCCTAAATCGTCAAAGACATTCTTTATCTTTTGAGAACATGACATGTCAATGTTGTGAAACGATGATGGGTAACATTCATACCCTTAAAGTGAGCATTGCCCCACCACCTTTACGCTTACCTCAATAACTGCACTGAAAATGTTTTAGTTTCAAGATGATTAGCAAAGAAGGGTTGTTTAAATGAGATTCTACAAGAATGGAGCACTTAAATCTTAATAGCCCCATTAATATAAGTAATAAAATACCCATTTAGTACAATTAGAAGTGAACTTTCGTCGTTAACTGCCTGCAGTATAACCGGACAGTGTCTTTTTGGCATGTGCTGCAGAACACTGCGGGATGAGTATTGTCTGGGCTCTATACCGACAACATCATTTGCCAGATTGAAGGCAAACCCACGCCAAACTAACGTCTGCTGTTGTACTTGTTCTGTGACCTTTTGCAATATGTGTGCTGCAGGAAAATGGAGGCTTCCACTGTAATGGAAAAAAAACCGCATTGCTTTAATGCTCTCTTTCTTATCTCCGTGGCTGGTTCTCATTAGTGAAACGCTACCGTGTGAAGGTATGACCTCAAGATGACCGAGGTGTTCAGTGTTGGGGAAAAGCAAGTCAACTGTTAAGGAGGAAGTAAAGCTGTGTCTGGCAGATAATGGCCAAACTGATCAAAGCCAGTTCCGATCTTACCTAGTACACAGCAGAACCCTTCCTTCATCCTCTTCTTCACCGGGTCACCTGAGGTGTATGAAGATGAGACCACATAGTATCATTGTGTAACCTTTGTGCTCTGATCCTCAACTCAATAAGATACTCAAAGACAAACTTAGTGTTTCCACCACACCACGGTCGCATATTTATTTTATTATAAAGTGCAGCTGGCTCTATTTGCACCATATCAACAAAACGGCTTTAAATTTCATTTTGACATTTTATCGAACCATTAAAATATGAATAGATGTCCCTGGTCTCCAGAGGAACAATCCTGCTAACTGACTTTTGCTCTAGAGCCACTACAAGGTTGACAATAGTCGTTCAGAGGGAAATATCTTGAATATGAGTAAATATGTTCCCAAGATATCATTTGTGACGACTTTGGCGATGCCCTGACTGTTCGTACAGCGCCACCAGCAGGTCAGAGTGTGAAGTAGCTCAACATCTATATGATGTGTGCCGCCATATTTGGTTCAGACATTTATGTTTCCCAAACAATGTGTTCTCAGGACGTTAGTGATCCCCTGACTGATTGAATACACACATTCACTGCACCCAGAGGATGAATTGTAAACACTTTTAGCATTGTGAGCATGTGAGCATCAGCTTAAAGCTCTCTTTTATTCTTTGCTTGTGTGGTGGAGTGGAGTCAGGCTCGTTAACTTTGAATTATCTTAGAAAGTAGAACAAAGAATAACGAGCATCAACAGTGAGAAGGACGTGCTGTCACCACTGTCCTCCTCATTTGCAAGGGAATCAGAATAAAGAGTGATTTTTTAATAAATAGTATCACAACATGTCACGATTTAAAAGAATGGAACTTGGTGGGAACACGTCTTCCTGGGATGGCAAAACTATTTATAAAACTATTATTTTAAATACCATAAACAACTGAAATAAATAGCACTTGCAGTAAGGTGATAATTATAATGAGAAAAAGGAAAGCTTGGAGACGACTGTGCACGATGTGTGGCAGCATGAGAGAAACAGCAGAGTTTCTCTTCCTTTGAAAAAATCAATCAAAAGTAAAACTATGTAGCGAAACCTTACTAAAATAAAACATCACTGAGTTGTATCATTCTTTGGGTCCTGCAGCATCTACAACATATACAATATGATTTGATCTAATAAAAGAAAGTCAAACATCGACAATATGTTTCATGCTATACAGCCAGCTGTTGTGCTTTCGCTGTGTGATCCAAAAAGGGGTTCCCAGGCACACGGTGTGTTGAGGCGGCAGCAAACCATCTGCTGTCGGTATCTGATGCTATCTAAAAGAGCAATAAAAGTCCAACGGGTTTAAATCAAACTTTAAACTAACTTAGCTCTGACATCGGCAGTGCTGCTCATGGCCGTTTGTGTATATGAATCCATCCTCCTTTTATTCTTTGCGATACTCTTGATTGATGGAAAACTACTCATCACTTCCTAAAGTTTTTTCACATTAAAAGCATTCCTGTAACAGGGACGGGAAACCTTTCTTTCATGGTACCTTAACATTGTTTGCGTGAAAAGATGAAGAAGTGGTGCATTAAACAGAATTTGGCCTTTATTTGAGGTCTGTTTTGTTATTGTTGAGGTGAATAAAAGGGGAGACTGTGGCTCAGGAGGTAGAGCAGGTTGTTCACTAATAGAAAGATGCTTTGCTCCTCTAGTCTGCCAGTCGAAGTGTCCTTGGGCAAGATACTGAACCCTAAATTGCTCCTGAAGGCACAGCCGTCGGTGTGTGAGTGTGTGTAAATGAGAACTAGATTAGATCCTGCACTTTGGCACCTTGTATATCCTGCCGTAAGTGTATGAGTGTGTGAATGGGAAAATGTTGTCATGTAGTGTAAAAGCATTTTGAGTGGTCGGAAGACTAGAAAGGCGCTATACTGTATAAATGCAAGTCCTACCTACCATTGAAAGGAGTTTACGGTAGCTCGTGATACACAGTCCTACTTGTTGGGCGCTGCATACAGACAGCTGTTGGTTCTGATCCTGAGTAACGTGATCACTGGGCCAGAAACGAGTTGTTTCTGCCTTTAAAATCTCACTGATTGTAAATGGAAGCACTTTGAGCCACATGTTCAGCCATTTGGAAACCCTAAACTGAATTGTGATTGTTACAAGCGTCGAGTTCACAAACGGCACATCATGCTCCAATTGTTATTACAAAAGTACCAGCTGACATATAGTTTTTGTATGAAATCAATGTTGGGTAGTGTGTGCACTCCACATTGATTACACTCGACTGAGTCGTTGTTATGTTAATTGAAACCCCAGCATCCTTTAAAACTGTCAACAGGCTTCTCAACGGGGAGAAAACTGGCACAGAATGATGTCTCTGATTCGGCTCCTAACAACAAAGAGTGGCGAACAAAAGGCTGAGTTGGTGTTTTAGACTCTTGTCTTGTTGTGGGAATGTATCCGGCAGATTCTTTGTTCTATCGTAATACATGTACTGTACAGTATATATACACCACTATTCTTTTTTTTACCTTTTTAGAAATGATAAATGTTTAAAAAATAACACCCTTTACCATCCTCTTATCAGTCCAAACGTTTGTCAGGACATTATCTGTGCCGCAGAAAAGTACAAACACAAATGGATCTGTTGCAAGTGTCTCCTGGTTTGTCTGTCGAGGCGTGGAGCAGAGGCTGTAGATATGGCGCTCCTTCCTTGCACCCATCATGGAATCTTTCTATATCCCAGTGGTGTCCTGTATTCTCAGGCAGTTGCTGTGAGCTGACCTGGTTTAGCTCTCCCACAGAGAGGAAATGTCAGCTCCAAAAGGCTGGAGGGAACAAAAGCTCAGTTTGTTAGGTCCCCTTGATGAATTTGTGATGACTGTACTCACTCTGCAAAAGCTTATTAATATTAATATCAAGAGGTGCACCTCAACATCGATGCAGACAGCAGCTGTGCAGGTTATTCATGTCAGATGTGCTGCATGCCAATCAGCAGCGTGTGTCTGCACTTAATGAGGTCTGATAATCATTTTTGGATTGTTGTATCATATTGTTCTAGCTCATGATGAATAATCATGCATTTTTAGCCATATTAGCAGCACGACTCAATGGATGGCATTGCCAGTCTGTAAGTGCATTTGCAATGAAATTACAGTATGTACGGGCATCCGAAGGACTTTCCCTCTATCGCCCCCTGCAGCTCAAAATGTTCACTTATCCATTGAAATATCTGCACATTGATGGACAGAATGTTGTACACTCTTTAATGGTTCACAGACGATGAATCCTAATGGCTTTGTGAATGCGTTTTGAAAGTGAGAAGCCACAGGTGTGAGTAACCTGAATGGTTGTGGGAATAATAATGTGATGTGGAAAGAGAATCGGCTGCAGATATTAATTTATCAAAAGCAACAGACAAACTGCATCATTAATAATAAAATGGTGGGAGCTTAGTTTCTAAAAGGCAAAAGATTCTGTCCCCACTAATTGCTGCAAAACTTAAATCTCTACTGTCTCAACCTGACTTAATACTGTGAGTCATGGCAACACTGGTATTCAGAAACCTTCCTGCAAAGACATAAAGCTGCGTAATGTGGTAAAAGTAACACTGAGCTTTGTAAAGAGTTTAGTTTTTTGGACATGTTTACATTAATATAATGCTTTTTATCCACAATATCTGTTTTGGTGTTGGATCTGTAATGGCGTGCGGAGCCTCGTCATTTCATCTGATGGCTACTCTGCACGCTGATGTAACATCCATTTTACAGACAGAAAGAATTGCACCTGAGATACAAACACTGTTCCCTTTTGATGTTTGAACATTTCAAGATGATGATTGGCAAGATGTGATGACACACTGGTAAACAAGTTTAGGGGCTGTTTATGTTTACTGAATCTCACTCCCGCCTCAAAACTCAAAAAGATCTGAACATCATTGAAACTTTGTGGGAAGTAAAGAGCTGGAGACGTTTCCTCCAGAATATCAGGTTCAGATCAGGTCGTGGCATGACAGAAATAAATAGATATTTTATGCTTCTTGTAAGTTATTGCCTTTTTTTTTGCAAGATACATGCAAAATGTTTTACTGAATTTGGGGGTTTGAGTTCCCTAAAGCGTAGTTTATCTGCTATTATTGACAAAATGCAGAACTGATAATGATGAAAAAGTAAAGGAAACTTTTTTTTTTGGCCAGGAAAAAAGTCTACTGGGTGTCTTCTAAAGATGTTCTACCGCTGAGTGGAGGTATCAGGGGGGGTCAAAGCCATATTGGCGAGTTCTACAACCTTCCAAATGATGATCAGCTAGTTTAGAGTCTCTACGTTTGCTAGGTTTACAGTATACATCTTTATTTACCTTTATTTAAAGGTTCTAGATCGATGAAATTGAAGTAAATGAGATACATTTAGCAACACATCATTTAGACGTAACTTTCCAAATTGTTAACTTCTGTTCGCAAAAATAAAACAAACAGGATGCATTTAAAAAGTGATTTGTTTGAATTGATGACGTTTTTCAATTAATATTTATGAGGAGTCTAGAAAATGTAAATCATATTGAAGTTAATTATACGCACATCACCTAGGTGGGCAATTAGAAAACATCATCAATAGAGAAAAAGGGAACGCCTGCACACTTACTCCCCGAGTTTTAATCATATTTAGATATTAGTCAGGTCAGAAAAACATGCTGTTATTCTGAGAACATTTGCGTGTTATTGTTTATATTTTCTCGGGCTGCTTTCGAGTAAAGCAAATTATTTTGTCCAACATTTATCTGAAGCTGTTCCTTCCCGACTGCTGTTATTTGTTGTGGGGCCATTAGGACTTTTGGCTCTTTTGCTTGTCACTGATTGTTCATCAGCGCCGGTGTTTGTCTTCTTGAGTTGGTAGTAAGTGGGAAACGTAATGCCATTAGCAGGCTCTTATCAGGAGGCAGACAGCGCAGATCAGATAAATCTGCAATGTGCGTGTCCTTTCCTTCTTTCTGTCTGTATTCTCTGTGTCGCCTGCTGATAGTTTTCATCAGGTTAAAGAGCGGTTGCAGTGCCAAATCCAAATAACACCGCTCCATTGCCTGTCTGATGGACCGGGCACTCCATCTTTTACATAAAGGTTCTGACACAGCTTCAGTAAAAGTCTCTCTCACACTCCACTGTGTTCATCGGGTTTGTCTGGTTGCACCTTTCTCGCTTGACCGTGCCGTTGATGTCACCGTTGGTTTGGTAAATAACATTTTGTCTACATAGCAACACTTTTGCTCTTTCATCTCTTCTGTAGTGTTAGCTATTGGAAAGTTACGCATTGCTGTTAAAACCAGATGGATGGAGGCAGGAACACGTGTTTTTGGGTTTGCTGTTTAATTTTTTTTACCTTTGTGTTAAATTCAGAGACAAGTTATTGAATTAGCACTTTGGTGGGATAATTGTTTTATGATATAACACAATGGTGCGTTGTTTTGTCGGGCTGTGTAATAATGTCGTCGTTTTAATGGGTATAAACTCCTTTCAGGTTTAAATGAGATTTTGCAGCTACGTGATTATGAAGGCAAGCACACACAGAGTCTTTTGTTAGGCGTGTTTGGATGGAGAAGTGACTTGTTTGAAAATGTGTTTCTCATTATCAGCTCTTGTCTGAACTGTGTGACCCAGGTTAGAGGTACAGCTGTCCTCCTGGGTCAGTTTGCACTTCCTGTGCTTTACAGTACAGTACAGATTATTGACAGTGAAGGCAACATGGAGCAAGTTTAAGAAAGGCGTAATCACGGGCCAAAACCAAACACCTGTTGTATTTTATTGTATTGTTCAGATACAAAATGGTGCGAGGATCCTAAGTTCCCTTAATGGAAATTACAAACATCTTGTGGGCCAAATCGAACCTTATTGCGGGCCACATTTGGCCCATGAGCCCTACTTTGGACAGCCCTTCGCTAGACAGATAAAGGTGACAAAATGAATATAAACTTGTTGAACACACTTGTTTCATGTTGCATCCATCTATACATTTTCCACAGTAATAAGTCTGATGGACATGGTTCTTATATTGCAGGAACACTGACTTTCGTAGTATAAAGCTTTTGATAAACGTTACATTAACAGAGATCTTGTATTGTGTGGGTTGTCAGCCACAAATCCTAATGCAAAAGGTGCATTTTAATATTTCATCGCATGTTGTTTCTATTCATACGGTTGGATGAAAGCCACATAGAGGACTCATGAGTTGAGTGCTTTCAGCTGATGTGCAAACGGAGCACATTGGACCTTGTGGGTACCAGCTTTATTATCTTAAAAGCCTGTAGTGGATGGTCTTAGTTTACTGCACAGGGCGCCATTTAACTAAATTAGGGGAGAAATAAAAAGGTGGCTGACATTAATCAAATCTTTTTGATGTCAATTTATGTACTTCCTCTAGTGCCCGCACATGTTCTATAGATGTATATGCAATATGATAAAAGCAGCGGATTTAGTCATTGAGTTTGGGTTTGTGAATATAAAAGAAGAGTCCTGCACATTATGAGTATTTACTATGTTTAGGCATGTGTGGAAAAGTAATGGAAGTTGAGTTTTTTATTTTTGGACAAACAAACGTTTATCACCAAATAAGCTGACAATCACAATGTAATTCGGATACCTCTATATCTCATATATAAACAAACAAGACCATCTGCAAGAAGATTGGCTATTTCTAGGTAGTTATTCTTAATGCCTGTTATCAGGTCCGCGCGACATCAGACTAAAAGATTTACGACTCGCAGGTTCACCAGAAACTCCTTCAGCTAAAACACTCCAGCGTGGCCTCGCTGGTCCAGATGGGACTTTGCAGGGAAGTTCCACTGCACGTGTGCACAGCGGGTTGTACGACCTAGATCTCACCGCCCGGTTCCTGGGAGCCAACTGGGAGGCCGTATTTCTGGGCCCCCTGGAGGGAAGGGAGGCACGGGAGAACCAGGACTGAGTGGGGACAGACTGTCAGATCCTGCTGCAGTAATATGGGAGGTTTTCTAAAGGAAGTCTGGCAGCTGTAGATCAATATGACACTGGTGCTCATGGAAACACTACCGCCAAAATGAAAGTTCCTTGTAGTAACAAGAAACAGAAACAAGAAAGTTCCACAAAGTTACATTCTTTTGCACTTATTTTTTAAATGGATAGTACACAAAATTGAAATGTAGAGATATGTGATATTAGAATGTCAGAACATTAAAAACATCGTATTAGGCTGATTCCCTGGTTTAATCCCATGCTGCAGCTCAATTTGTTGTAATCCTTGCTGCAGTCTAATCTAGTTTCAACCCTTTTAAAATGTGCAATCAGGCAACATGTATTTGATGAATTAGTTTTTTGTGTAATTTATAAACATTCCTTCACATCAGTTCTGCATTATGTTGACAGGCATCTGGTGGTTTTGTGAACAGACTTCACAGGCACAGCTTGATGAACGAAGTCTCCTTCGTGCTAACAAAGCGGGTAGACAATCAATGAACTGACTAAATGTATTCAGGATATTCTGACGTGATCTTTTATTTGAATGCTTCAATAGACTGTACCGACAACACGTCATCATGCAGAAACAGCTCCACACTGGAGACGTTGGGAGTTTGGAACAACATTTAGAAATTAGATGGTTAACAAGGTTATTCCTATTCCTTGTCCTTTCCTATCTTGTTAAAAACTAATGGACCCGATCTGTTATATCCCCAGACATTTTAGCAAATGCTCCAATTAGTGGATTGGAAAAATCCTAACGACTTTATTGATCCTCTGGCTACTCAATGAGGGCCATCAACAGGCCAAGACATAAGTCCTCTAACATTAGTGACCAAATCCCATCATTGTCAGCTGTATTTTGAAGGAATAGTTTGACAATTTGGGCAGAGAGTTGGTTAAAAAGATATATGCCACTTTAATATCTGTACTGTAATTATAAAGCTACATTCAAGAGCTGGATAGCTTAGCCTAAAATAAGATTGAAAACGGGGGATAGGCTAACATTATATGACAATTTACACTTGATTGTAGTTCTGCTTTCTGTTAAAATGCAGAAGGAAGGTGGTAAATATGACGCTCTGTGGAGAGGTAACATCCAACCATAGACTGTACCCTCAAAGCACCACCTGTCTGTTTCTCCAACGGGACACACCTTTGTTGGATGACACAAAATCAATCTTTTCTATCCTGATTCTTTTTCAACATTAAGCCTTTGAAAGGGAAAGTTCAAACAGTCTGTAGAAGGCTACAATCATTATTCTATAATAAGGTTAAAATCAACCTAAATACAGGTGAATGAAAACAGCCGCGTGATCGGCTGTGTCGATATTTGAAATGTGCGATTCCAGAGTTACAGAGGACAGACGGTGTCTCAACTCCATCGCCCCACAGTCCCAGCTGCAGGTAGACACTGTGGGCTACTCAGCCAACTCCATGAAGCTCTTGCCAGACGAGATCACACGTCGCCACCAGGGAAAGCTCTGTGTTTAGAGCCTCGTGTGCTTACAACCAAACAACTGTCGAAATGTTGGATGGGTTACGTCCCAGACTCATTTGTCACGTGTCATGAAGGCCCTGCACACAACCAAGCAATAGTTCATCAACTATTAACCCCACGCAAAATCGCAACTTCTTTCACTTTTTAGCTCAGCATGACAAACGGAGTTGTCTCTACAGAGAGTAAACCTTCTTAACAACATGGCCTCCAACTTTGGCACCACCCCAGGCCGAAGCGTCTATGAATATTGTACTTCTCTCTCCATTTTTCATCCTTCCAAATGTTTGTTCTTAGTTGTGTAATGAGCCTTACAGGGCAGCTAGTCTGCTGGGTTTTTTGTTTTTTTTCTCTGTATCTTATATTTTCTGTTGTAAAAATGGCAAAATCAAAGGTGAAATGATTTTAATGAGAGCCCACAAGCCTCTCAAAATAGCTTATGCCCTTAGCTTCACATTGATTTTTATTTAGCATGAAATCATTAATAAGACATTTATCTTGAGAAAACAGATGTTTCATTATTGCCAAAAGGCATATTTCCTTTTAAGTTGCATGAAGCTGTGCTGCTCCTCTCTGTAGGATGTGTACACACTTGTTCCTGCTCTGATGGTTGCCCAGTGTTGAGTTTCCTCTCAGTGGTATGGTTGACATTGATTATCTCTCCCTTTGCGTCCATTGTGATATATACGCAATAATATGTAATAATCATGAGGCTACAAGTCAATGAGGACGGAATCTGTAGAAACAACACATACAGGTTTACTGGGGACGACCGTAAACACTACTTGGTTCATTAGACTAAATGACAGCGGTGGGAATGTAAAGAGTGCCTTATTAAATATTAACAAAGTGGTTTTAAAAGAAGCATTTCATGCTGTCCCTGCAAACAGTGCTTCCTGAAATGAAAATAACAAAATCCAGCAGTAATTCTTTACATGGTGACATTTTGTTTTTTGGAAGATATTTCAAGTTTTGCTATGTAGTATCCCAGAAACACCCATAACATAAATATTACATTATGTTGTTGGCGCTCAGGCCTTTCCCCATTGCATTGTAACACAACACTGTATTGTTTTTAGGAGACATAATCTTGGTTCTCACGCTGTGGGATTGCGTCACATGGCGCTTTTAAAAATGAGCAGAACATCTCTTAAATTAGATGCTGCAGATGTCCGTCTGTGTTTACACGGCTTTAATTAAATGTGCAGCCAGTCGATTAAAGAAAATCATCATTTAGTCTAAAAGTAGCTGTGAATCACAGATTTTTCGGTACAAACCGCCAGAGAGTCTTTAGCAAGTGTAAGATGAAACTGTCATTGTTGCCATCACATTAGAATAATTGTCCATGTGTATTTAAATGTGCGCACTGGTTTTACAGAATGTGTAATCAAAGTGAATCAAGCACAACATACTTTAGAGGAATTAGTGCAACCATCTGCACCAACTAAAGACATTAAAACAGTGGAGGGAATCAATGCACAGTGCAAGTGCAACACCCGGTCATCCTTGACACCCACATTTCCCTGTTGGGTTATTTAACCTGTACAGTCTTGACTGTAAAAGCAATGTCTGCTGGCTTCTCACTGCCCCGCCACTTAGAGTAGTGCAGTGCTGACTGCCAGTATTGACTAACTGGAGAGATCAGCAGACCTCTGCAGAGTCCTCTGGGCTCCTTTGTTGCAGTGAAATCTGCCTCTCTTCTTACTGTGTTCAGACTTATGCTGTGGATCTATAAAAAGACATGGTTATTGATTATAGTCTGATGACCTCATTCTACTGGAAAAACCTGCATCAAATGATATTGCTTTTTTTGTCGTTGATGGAGTTGTGCAGCAGCACCAGATTGTTTTATTTGAAATGAATTAAGTATGCTTTTGGCTGAACTTGGAAAAGTGAAAAGAGGCTCACAGGAGCCCGAACAGCCCTCAGGAAGTTGTCGAGTTGGCAGGCAGTGCTTGTTTTTTTTTTTCTGGGGCCAAGAAGATTTATTTGCTTTTTTTTTTTTAACAACTGGCTGCTTGTCTGAGAACATTATTACGATAAGCCAGATCAGCATCCAGAGAAAGAAATCTCATTTGGTACATTGGTGAAATGAAACCAAAATGAAAAATCAATTTGGAATGTAATTTTGCTCTGCTCTTTAATGAGAATACACATTGCCGGATATGAAGCCCAGTTACCATATTTCAGAGTTGCCAATCATTCCTGGGAGACAACAGTTAGTAATGAGTGTGACTTTTTATCACAGGGCATATGGCAGGTGAGGGACCACAGAGACGCTCTACATCTGATTAGCTGGAAACTTTACATTTGGACTTGCAGCACATTTCTACCTGTTTTTGTTTGTTTTTCTACATCGTCTGACACCCATATGACTCATATATGACATCCATTGCCTGATTCAGCTCCATTGAGTATAGTTCTACCAGAACTGTTGCTGCTTTTCCACATTCAACATCTTCGGGTTTCATCAACAAAAAACATTACACTAATATATATGATTGATGTAGTTTTCTGTATCTGCAAAACATAGATAATCTCCTCCACAAGTACCAGCGTGTGTGAAGCTTTCCGGTAACTAGGGAAGTAATGATTGTCATATGTACGTACCTGATTCACCGCGCTTGCACAATACCTGTATCTATCACCATGTTTTCTAGATGTGCTGGTTAGTCCAGCATTTACAGAAAACAATTGTGATAGAAAATGTTTTATCATACCTTTTATATATAGCATTTAGAATACGAGTCTCTTGCAAATTCAATACTTTGTGACTGGAGATTGTTTAGGAAAGTGGTCAGTCAGCACATTTTCTCTTTTTCTGCATTCCTTGTTCCTGTAAAAGTATTAAATCACAGCTGCGATGTTTTTATAGTGGATTTTACCTTCTAAATTATTTAAAGATTCCAAAATCCACCTTGTGCTGTATAAAGACGTACTGTATCACTAGTTGCAGTGTACTGAAGTTTGCATTTAAAAGCCTGTGAGAATTGTAAGAATGAATAACTGACTTGGACAAACAGAAAGGCATCTATAACAGGTGTACACATGTGGACAGCGTCATTTTTACATCAAAGCAATTTGGATGCCAAAAAGTGATATCATTTAGAAACAATGCCATACGTGTCACGGTTCCTGGACTTGCATCGTGAGATTCAAACCTTCTGTGCATTTGCATTGGCACTCCAGCTGATAACACCTTAGCGGATGCTGGTTAACTGGGGAACTTGACTACTGACTTGCTGAAAGGCTGCTGCTTTTGAAGTCATTGCTAAATTCAGCACACCTTACTCAGTGATTAAATAATCAGGGGGTGTTGTCAGTCACTGTTAGCCTGGAAGCTCTACAACCAGTAGAGGGAGGCTGGTCATGCATAGGCTTGACGCTGATCAGGTTTGATGGCTCTTTGAAAATGTTGTTACTCATTGTGCGCTAGTGTGCTATTTTCTTTTTCCAGGGTTTATTTTCCCTCATGTTTTTTATTTTCCGCCTCTAAATGTCCAGAACACTTTGTGCTCCAGAGCCCGTGAAGCGCCGGGCAGAAGTGATGACTGTGCCATGACAGGGCTTTCCATTAGCCTTCCATTTGAAGCATAGTAACACCACACATCAGTGTGCAACACACATGGTGCCACGCTCACATTTAATCAATGTAATTTATGAAGCCCTGAGGATGTGCTGCTCGTGTGCATGTGTTGGATCACTGTGGTTTGTTAGTGTTTTCCCCTTTTGAAGGTAACATCTCATTATGTCCTCAGGGTTTAACCCTACTTAACATGTTCCCTTGTTATGTCGCTCAAAGTTCTTAGTGTGCAGTTCACATCCTCAACCTCTGAATGTACTTAGCTGGATCTGCAGAAGTGATATACGAGCAAAGAGCTTTATGTTTTAATGAAAAGCTGTTGTAATGGAAGACCCTGACAGTGAAACATTGTTGGTTTCTTTATATTCTATGTGCTTCTTGTATACTTGATACTCTATTTATTGGCAACAGCGCTGAGTTTCAGTACCTGTCATCGTATAACTGCGTTATTCTTTACCCTGCCATGACCATATTCTGATTGGAAGATTGTTCAGCAACCTTTGACATAGTTCCAAAGATATGATGGACTATTTTACGATCACATTACATGGAGCTGGAGCATCTGTTCATCAGGTCGTTAAGTGACCTACACGTGTTTCATTTGGCTTCACTATTAAAGGATAAGGCTTGATGACCAAAGAGCAAAACCAACGATGAGTTGATCGCATTAACAAGTGTTGTGTGCACTGAATCATATTATTGGTTGAGAATAAAACAAGAATGCCAGTTTATGTTTTAAGTGCTTCATTTTGAAAGAGGTTTGTCAATATTTAGCGCCAGCTCAGATAAGGTCTATATTTAAGTCTTGCTAATAATGCAGGATATTTCATGAAAGAGTTGCAGCTCAAAGTGCTTTACATTAAAGGAACTCAGCTCAAGTCTGACTGTCAACACGCACCATT
Source organism: Cottoperca gobio (assembly GCF_900634415.1). NCBI lineage: Eukaryota > Metazoa > Chordata > Actinopteri > Perciformes > Bovichtidae > Cottoperca > Cottoperca gobio. The sequence continues at coordinate 5,147,594 of NC_041362.1, read as the reverse complement.
CTGCTGAAAAATCCCACCGCTCCCATTTATCTCAAGTCTGGATACAAGCTTCTATAAATATCTCCCAAGCTTATTTTGTGTTTACAACTTGTAATCCTGTGAACACTAAGTACCTGTGGGTTGACATGGGTACGAGTAAATCTATCACATATACGTAGCGCATGAATGCATTGCGGGGAGAAAGTGTGTGGAGAAAGTTGAGAATAACATTTATTTTATATTTATACTCGGGGTCGGGAGCACCCTGAGTACTACCACAGGTAGAAGACAGAATAAGTCAGGCATCAGTAAGGAACTCTGCAGGTCAGATCAGCTGATTAACATAATGTAACATAGTCTTATATTTAATTACCCTTTCTATGTATTGTTTATTTTATTATTTATCCTTCAGTTTTCTCAGGAAAGTCTCTTGACATGAGGGTCAACACAAAATAACAAAGAAACTAAAGCGGGTCCAAAACGAAACAACACAATAGCATAACTGTTAACTGCCATACTATCCAACCAATCACTGGGCTTTCAAACATTCCCATGAACACACACTGCAACTTGGTTGTTGTCCCTTAACATTATATTGACCGCATACATTACCTGGAGACGGACGCTAACCTTAATCGAGGCTGCGCTCCCAAGACAAACCCAGGTCAGTCATTTCAGCAAATCTGCAAAAACAAAAGTTACAAAGCCCTCTCTATTGTGACTCTTAATCAGGAGCAAAGGAGGAAGCAGTGTGACGCTGTCGCAGAGTCTCAGCAGTGAGAGGAGGTCCAGTTTATTGGATGAGACAACAAATCATCAGAATTAAATAAGGTAACGATTCCATTTTATTTGACTTGTAGCCTGACCTTAACTTAAATCTAATGAACTAATTAACCCTCAAATATAATGGTTTATCTTGTGAACAGCAGCTGTATGTCCTCACATGAACACACACTCACATTTCGTATTGGTTAAAAGCATGTAATGTGGAAGAAAGCTGGAGTGATAAAGCCAGGGCTGCTGCCATGCCTACAGAAGGCTCCCCGGGGTGCACTGGTCCTAAAAGAAAATTGCTAATGTTTGATGGAAAAATCTGACAAAAGAGACATCGAGGATTATTTCAAACATGAAAGTCCTTTTTTAATAACAGACACAATTTTACAAAGTAAAGAGGGAAGATGCTCAACGTGCAGGAAGTCGAAGTAAAGCAACAATAGAGCCAAAAGTTTGAACCTGTGACTCTCAAAGCGCCGAACCCCAGTGCTGCTCGGTTAATAATCATTGGAAGAGAACGCGCGGGCATCGAGCGGGTAAAGGCCAAGACTATACCATTGATTACTTGGGCAAAAGCAGTTTTTTGTGCAGTGACACACCAGCGCACACACACACGCACACTTTCAGTCACAATTCAACCTTCACCTCTTATGTACGCCCCCCCCCCCCCCCCCCCCCCCCCCAATAATTTACTGCCAAAGATAAAGCCAGCCAGTTATACATTGTACAGTATATCTTCCTGCGCCCAGTCCAAGACACCATAAATCTGAAGCCGGGAGATGATCCATGGTTAATATAGTTTATGTTCTATCTAACAATCAGCATAGATGTAATGAAAAGGCAAAGAGGGAAACCCAAGTAGTGATACACTAGAATGAAACGACTAAATAGAAGCGCTGCAGTGTTCGTAGAAACAAAGAAACACCTTCCACGTACGCTATTATATCCCTATATCCTAAAAACAGAAATGCATAAAGGCATATCTAATAACTCAGACAATTAAAGCATTTTTTAGAATCAACAGGTGGTTCTGCTGTCAACGGGATCCTGCCAGTGTGTGAAATACTGTGTGTTTGGACACTAATGGGCATCAAGTTTGTTTGCAACCTCTCAATTGCGTGACAGTGAGAGAAATTGTGCTTATAGAGAAGATTTACTGTTATTCCTTCACGCCTGACGCTTTGAAGGCTTGTCATGGAGACAGACACTTGAGAGCCAAAGATGCTTTCTTCTTTGGATACAAATGAGAGTTGTTGTTTGTTTTGTTTGTCTTCATATTTCAATCACAAAGGAGCGAACTGCTTTACTTGTACATATAAATATTGTTGAAAATCATCTCCTCATGCAAATCATTTGAATACTGTCGGCACGACGGGTGTTCGGTTGTGATTGAGCTCTTCTCTAACCTCTGCCTGTAAATGTGTTGCTTTATTTTGCGAGTTACACATAATGTCAATTATCTGGAGGTGATTTGGTAACGATCATGAGAATGGATCACCGATTGTTCACTAGTCAGCTTCTCAGTTGTGGAGATTTGCTGCTTTTCTTTGACTTGTGTGGCGGGAAGCTGAATACGTTTATTCGTGAGTGTTTTTCAGGGGGGGAAAAGCAAAATGAAGTAATGAAGTCCACTGGGGCTTTGGAAGATTGTGATGGAAATGGAAATACTTTTTTTTCATCCGCCTTGATTTATTCAGAAAAGTCAGCGCTCAGGTCCGGGGGATTTAATGACCTCCATGCCTTATGGCTGCAGCAGCTACAACACACGCTGACTCCCTTCACCGCCAGTCCTCACCTGAATCAAATGAAAACCTCTGAATGTGACGACACTGAAGCAAAGAGACGACAGTAGGTGACCATTTCCGTTTGTGTGTGTGTAATAAATACTTTGAACTGTTGCTATAACTAGGAAGATTTACTGTCATGTCTGTATCAGCAGGTGGAGATGGATCTGATTATGATGTTTGGTTATGTGACAAGAGATGACGGGGGATCACCTGATAATGTCAATTATATTACATTTATTGACAGAGATTTACTTTTGGGAAAATAAATAATGTGTTTGTTTGTACAACGTTTTGAAATTCACACAGTTGCTCCAGCGTTGGGAAAAACTGCTAATAACTTCGCACACAAAATCCATTTCTATTTGTATTTGTTTTGCCTCTCTTACTTCTTTCAATCTGGAAGCTAAACTAATACAATTTGCCTTCAAACATTTGGTGTGGACACTTGTTGGATTACATTCATTATTTAAAAAGATAAACCGTTTATTTTCATTTGAATTGGATATTTTTCCATCTCATTCTTTGGTGTACATTTTGGCATTGTCAACATTTAACATTTTAATTAGCTCCTCCGTCAAAGCTACATTAGATGTTGTATCTTTCAAATATTTCAGAAGCACCACGACCTCTTTAGTTAACGGGTTTTGACATCTCGCTGAAAGCTTATTATTTGAACATTGCCAGCATAGTATGTAACACTTCCCTACACATATGGCTGAACATTTTTTTAATGAACTCTTAACTCTAAAGACGGCAGAGGAGAAGATGAGGAGGAGGCTGGAAGATTGAACGGTGCTTCTTTCTGGGGTCAGGTCTGAGGACAAATAGTTTACTGCCTGCTTCCTCTGCAGTACTGTATTAGTGAGCTGAAGTGTACACTGACAGCTCTACATAATGAGGGCGAGAGGGGGTGTTTACTTGACTCCAGCCCCAAGGCTTTCATCCACTGTCAGGTCAGTGGCCATCATGTTAGCCAGCGCGGATACCCAAACCATGTCACTGGGATGCGTTGTCTGAATTCTTTTCTGGCCACATGTCAAAGCTACTGCACGGCACACATGTATGCCCAGCCTCTTAGTTTACATGGGTTCATTCACCGCTGCAAGGCAGGCTTTCAATCATACCACACAGCTGACCACATCTGAATGTAATGGACAGAGAATGAGTTGAAAAAAAATGCAGAATTTAACTGAAGTGAATCAAGTAATGTATTCATGATTTAGGACTGTTTTGTTGATACAATGAGGAACAACCAGAGCAGAGCGCTCATTCTTTGTGTCCTGCAACCTGCCTTTTTCTCCCGATTCACCCTCCGACATTTCTGTCTAATAGTTTTGGAGGTCTGCCAAGTTGACACAATTCCTTCTGGTTTGAGTCAGAAAGACAGCGGTGTCACAGTGGACATATTTCTGCCAGTTTTCATAAAAAAACATGGCACTGTAGGCTACATTATTCAAACAGGGTGAACGGCCCACTGGAAGGAACAGGAGCATGGACAAATGATCCACAAAACTGTCTCGCTTCCATTTCTCGTAGGCCACATCGACTAAATAAAGCTCAATGTTCAATTGAAGAAGTTTTCTTTGTGCAGTGTTTGATCCAGGCAAACAGATAGTCATGTGTATATTAGTGAAGGGATTTTAAGACCACATTTTAGAGAACATTTGCACTGTTTAAAATACTCTTTAAAAAAATAAATATATTGAACAGCTAAACAGGAACATATGTGCTGAGTTCCAGTGATGCATTTCAAATCAGATGGCTTGTGCATACAGTCTGTTTTCCTTTACACAGGTGGTCTCGCTGCTGTCACACTTCCATATGTTTCCTTTCAATCAACACACTAGCATTGAATAAGTGGATTACATAATTGTAAGCCAGAACAGCTGCACTTTGGTTAATATTACAGGCATGTAAACACCTACAGACGTAGTCCTTGGACTGAATATGAAGCCTCGGACATACTTTTGGCGTACACGGACTGCTGCAGTCGTGTATTGGTTACACACTTCATTCCAGTTGGTGTCGTTCTGTTGTTTGCCAGGAGTTTGACACCATTTGGATCGTCTTTGCATTCCTTTATAGACAGATTATATACATGTGGGTAACGGCAGATCTCCTCACACAAACTCTCTTTAAAACAATCATTCATTTGGTCATCTTCTACTTCTTCTTCTTCTTCCTCTTCCTCTTCCTCTTCTTCTTCTTCTTCTTCCTCTTCTCTTCCTCTTCTTCTTTCTTGTTCTACTTTTTTTCTTCTACTTCTTCTTCTTCTTCTTCTACTTCTTGTCTTCTATTTCATTCTCTTCTACTTCTTCTTCTTGTCAACTTTTTCTACTATCTTCTGCTAACTTCTTCTTCTTTCAACTTTGTTCTAAACTTCAGTCTCTTCTTCTTCTTCTTCTTTCGACTTCTACTTCTTACTCTTCTTCTCCTTCTGGCTGTTTCTTTCTTTCTTCGGCTACTTCGTCTGGCTCTTTCTTTTCTTCTTTCGACTTTCTTCTTACTTAGCTTCTTCTTTTCTTTCTTCTTCTTCTTCGTTCTACTTCTACTTCTTCTCCATCTTCTTCTCTTCTATCTTTCACTTTTCTACTTCTTCTTCTTCTTCTCCTTCTGTTTCTTCTTCTACTTCTTCTTCTTCTTCTTCTTCTTCTTCTACTTCTACTTCTTCTCCATCTTCTTCTTCTTCTTCTTCTTCTTCTTCTTCTTCTTCTTCTTCTTCTTTCATACCAGCTAGGAGTGCATACGCCACAAACTGGACAAGAGTGTTGAGCTCGCTTGCTATGCATAAAGTCAGCGCGGTCACAAACTTTGGGCAGCCAAGGACGTCCACTCTGGGTCCGTGTGGAGATGGGCAGATGGCGAGATTTTCATCACAAGGACTAAAGAGGACCCTCGTGGAAATGTGGTCGCGGACAGTATAAATTGGCCTTAAAATGACTTTGATGAAATGACAAACTCTCCTTTTGCAGCACCAGTTTTAGGTATTTTGAATGTTAGAGAAAACACAGTGCGCAGATATACAGTACCATATTGTACATCTTCTACCTTTTAAACACAAAGACAAGATTTGCATAAGAAAGAATATTAATCCTCTGTTTGGTTATTTCCAAAGCCTTCAGCTGAATAATGGCTTTTGTAAGAGGCAGTTCCTCAGTCCACTTTCTCATATCCTCGCTCACTTCCCTGTCAAGTTTCTGAAATCGATCTATTTTGGGACCAAGGAAAGACCATCCTGTCACATGACATGCCGTGGCTTGCCTCTTGACAGATTAGACTTTCCAATTCATTTCTGCAGTAAAGATGTCAGGAGAAGCTTGTTGGGAAAACGTATACTATGAGAAACAGCTTACAAAGTTTTACCCAGGAGCTTACTGGACCTAACAAACTCTCGGTTGACGAGGGTTAGAATCTCACCTTTATAGATCTGCATCGTGTTGTGAAGCAAGTCTGGGTCTATTGTTCTTTTAATGGCGTTCTTTTCACAAAGTCATCAGTGGTACCATTGATCCTCAGTGGTCAGTGGTTTCACTAGTTTACGGGCCAGATTAATCCTCAGGTCTGATTTACTTGACATTGACTTGTTGTATCGGCTATCTTAATGCAACAAACAACCCGTTACACAATCCTCTCTTTAAGCTAATCTTAAGTATTTCTTTAAAACATTCATTATTTGTAATGTGTCATGTTGGAGGAAAAATACGTCCTCACTTATTATATGTATCAAAAAAGAATCTGCTTCATCAGGACTGTGTGGGTGTGGATTAATGTGAGCGGCCGGGGATCATAAGCAAACCTCTCCCCAGCTGTCATCACACTTTGATTACAGTGTTGCTGAATCCTGATTGGTTTATGATGGAAGGTAAGTGATGTCATTCCCAGTTTAAGCCCACCTACTTTAAACCAGTGAGAAAAGCTCAGACAAAAACTACAGAAATGTCTTATATGAAATAAATAATTAATTTATATTATAATTTAGTATTATAATAGGTAATTTATATAATTTAGAAATAAAAAGTAACTGTCTAATATTTAAAGCTCTGAGAAAATGAAACACATGAGTTCAGTATCCAGTGAGCTCATCAGATTCAGTCCCACTTGACAACCACTGAATTAAAACGACAGGTCTTTATTTGATTCTATTTATACTTTATATCCACATAGAGATGAGAGCTTACCTCACCACTTACAGGTATTTTTAACTTCTTTTAACTAAATCATTTAAAGTGAAGTGTATTAGAAACTAAAAGTGCATCTTAAATGTAAAATAAACAAGAACTCTCTGCATCAGCTAAACACACAAATAGCAAACACAGAAAGAGTTTCTTTTTGTTGTTTTTTTTGCAATTACACAACATTTATAGCCTAAATGGTTTGCCTCTGTACGCTCTGGTACTCATTTCATGCTCTGCTACATCAGAGATGTAGACATCCATCACTGTAGTGGCTCTGCCCGCTCTGCTGTGTAAGTCAAACTGTTTCTAGAAGCATTATTTTAAGGCCACAGACTGAAGATTTGAAGCCTCTCTGACCTCTGCCATTGTCGTGGCTATTTTTTTGTTTAGTGTCGCTGTGTATTGGTCAGTGATGCGTGAAATGAAACCTGGTCCTGGTTCAGCTGAAGCCTTGCCCTCGCTGCCCACGTCTTTTATAGACTGAACGTCGTCAATAGAGGCTGGAGCCGTTCAGACAGTTTCTTGCTGCCGCCTGGTGCGTTGTAATGACACCTGTGAACTGTCAAGACACACTCGCTCACTCACACATTACAGAGACGCACGCTGCCTTTGTCGATTTTAGAAGTCAATTAGAATGTATGAAAGCATTATGAAGCGAAGCAGATTGTTGGCAGATATTAAAAAATGGCGACAGGTAGAAGTAATTAAATCCATTCGACGGGCTGTCAGTCAAGCAGCCGACCCCAGGGTGACTAGGGTGGACAGGAAGCAGGTAGCTGTAGCTCCGTGATGACAAACATTTCAGCATTACAGGCCATGGAGGTGAGGAAGGATTTCATGTCTGTCTGCCCTGTGCATCTGGTATAAACTCCTCTTAATACAGCTTGAAAAAGGAACAGTTTTAGAGGCTTCTGAGTCACCACAGGTGCTTTTAAACAGGCACAGATCACAACAATAGCAGTAGATTTAAAGTACTAATCTTCTGCTGACAGACGCAGCAAGTGCGCTGAATAGAAAGCTAATCTTGGTCCGACGCACAGCAGCTATGGGGGCAAGGCCGGAGCAAGCAACAAAATATACATACTTTTTAACAGGGAATATGTTTTTCCACGAGGGATTTCATTTCCTCAAATCACTTCGACACCTCCCAAGCCGGAGACTTGTTCCTGACAAGCACCAACGAAAGCCGCACTCCTGCTGTTTTTTTGGAGCGACAAATCTCAGATCACAGGCGACTCACTAAAAGAAGAAAGCGCCAGAGGAGCACGGCCAAAACATTTAGCTTCGTCATTAAACCTCCTAATTGTTGTGGATGTGAATGAAGTCCAGCTGAAATAAAAAGACTATAGCACAAACAGTTTCCTCAGTATTCCTGGGTCTGTAGCCGAGCGCCACACGATTCTTTTATTGCCATGATTTCCCAGTTTGCTGTTAATTGTCAGTCAGTCATTATCAGTGTAGTTCAAACACAATCTCTGACACAGCTTCAGAGCCTTTCACAAATGCTATTGCCATGAGAACAGCTGACGAGCAGGCTTTGGCACATCCCCTCCACCACTGGCGTGCTTTCCAAACCACTTGTGCCAATTAAATGATACAGGGGCGGGCAGTCGGCGTCTAGAAGCCATCACTGTCTGTCACCTGCAAAGACAATTACGTTTTATGACATTTGAAGACAGTGGTGCGTATTTTAAGTATTTAAGTCTGATCAGAAACCTTTGTGCACTTTATAAATATTGATTTGTTTCTATTTTCTTATATCACCTTTGTCAGTACGGGCAACTTGATTAGTTTTCAAGTTAATTAATCTAGCTCTCTGAGTCCTGGGAAGTTATTTCAGCTCATATTCCCAGGAGAAATGCTTCAGTTCAGTCTGCAGGTCGAGCAATAACTGCACGCTTCAACTCCTGCCACGTCATTTAGATACAGACTTAACATTTCATATTTCCATGCTGTCTGATATGGACTAAAGCATTGATGGAAACAGATTCCCTCACTCACTGTGTCTGTTTGTGCTTAAGCATCTTCTGTGTGCAGAATGTGAGACTCTGGTTTAGTTTAGTTTGTAATAGGATCAAGCTAAATCCGATAACAACAACAACAACTTCTGCTGAAATGGCAGACCTGGAACAAACAGATAGCAGAGTCTCAAGTAACAAGGCGACATGTGTACCTTCTCTTTACACACAGTTGTAGTGGTGACACGAGACAATAAGGGCTAAACTGAACTAGTGGCCGACAGTGCCCCCCCCCCCTCCCCCTGCATCACACCAGGGGCTTGCTTTACATGAATAGACGTACCTTTGGGGACTGACTAAGTAACTTACTTAGTCAGTCCCCAAAGGTAGTTGTGGACCTTGATTTAGAAGTAATTCCCGGTGTGTTGTCGGCAGATTAAGGCTGAAATGAAAGCTCTGTTCCCTTCTAAAGAAACATCTGTTGAGGAAGTTGCAGTTACCTGCTCAATTCACGAGACGATTGAAACATAATCAGAAGGAAATGTGCTTTTTAAAAGTGTTTCTAAAGCATATATTATCCTTTTTATTGCTCACTCCACAGCACTGTTAGCGAAAACATTCAGTTTCCTCAACAAAGGCCTTAGGAGCATTACAAAGCATTGAATACCATCTACACTTAAATATATAACATTTTCTCTCGCCCGCTGTAGGCAGTGATATTAATGTAATAAAAACTCTTTGTATCCAATTGCGGCTGTGAGGCAACGATGGATAGTGCTGCAGGAGGCTCTTTTTTGTGTGGAGTCAGCAGCGTCACACCTGTAACATGCAGTGTCAGTGCTGCGAGCTGCAGTGGCTTGGAAGCTCGACGTTATTAATGGGCAGCAAATTAACATAAATGAGTTAATTAATCATTTTCTATTTGTTAATCCGGGTCCAATTAATAAAATAATTTATTTAAATATACTGCTGGGAAGTACGCTCATGCTTTTTGTTATGATCCTGAAACGGGTATTAAATGACATTCTGTGTGGCAGGAAACATTACTTAACATGTCTTAAATTCCACTTGGTGAACTCTGTAGAAACCCTGCAATAGAACGGTAGGATGGACAACTTTAATACTTTTCTATATCTGTCTTGTATTACACAACCAAGTCCATGTCCTATACGTGCTTATCACACTTATTACACCCTGGACTGGTCTGTCAGAGCTCATAGATAGCTGCTGCAGCACCCACACAGTCAGAACCTTGGACAGTTCTCGTTAGAGTACAATATAAAACTTATGTCTGTCACTAAAGTCAGCCGTGGATTTCTCTCCCAATGTATCCGAATGTATGAATGCTCAGATTATTTAAGTTACTGTTGGGTTGGTGTTGAATATACACGGAAATCATAGTAATGTCTATGTTGTTATCCAGAAAAGCTTCTTTTGATTAATACACAGATACTTCACTTCCCTGATGAAACCACCTCTTGGTGCGTCGCAGTGTTTAGAGTTTAGATTATAAATGTACTCTTTGAAACTCGTAACTTTTAAGTAAAGTTTATTTGTGTTACTATAAATGCTGCTGATGAAGTTTAGAATGTCGTTTGTAGTGGCATGTTTATAATCCTAGATTTTTAATTGCATCATAATCTCCAGTCATTAGCTTTGTTTTGTTGTCGCTGTGCTGTCAGCTGGAGTTCTCTGTGACACAGATATCAGACTACCCCCCCCCCCCCCCCTCCCCCCCATTTAACATAGTGACTTCCGAAGAGAATATTACTCCTTCGTGCCTCACTTGTCTCGATCGCACCCCACCCACTAAATGAGCACTAATGCAAACTATACAGCACATTCCGGAAATTAATTGGGGTTGACTTCAACCGTTTGCTGCGCGATGAATGTGTAGTTTTATCACCCATCGCCTTTCACTGACTGCCTAATGTCTCACTTTAGTCTGTGATTAAAAACCAAGATATTATCTTGTGTGTGTGTGTGTGTGTGTGTGTGTGTGTGTGTGTGTGTCAGAGAAGCTAAATTGCACATTATCCAAGTCTTCTCCGAGGCAGAAAGTACACAGTGAAGATTGCAAGGTCGAATGGAGTAAATGATTGAATAATGATTACAGTCTAACCTAAGGAAAATAAAATGGGAAGGCCAAACGTGTAAGCGGCATGCACAATGATTAATGACTTTGGTATTTTCCAACAAAGACTCTTTCTACTTGTCGGTCAGGAGATCATATAAAAACAAATAAACAACAATATGTGAATGATTATTTAATAAGTTGGGAGAAAAACATTGTTTTACATGCTAATCTCCCCGCTGAGGTCTGCTCGCCACACAACTGTCTCCCACCATCAGAAAGGACAAATTCTCATGCACGTCTGTCAAACTGGGCCATTATTCGGCTGACATTGTTGTGTCTGATCAGGGATTAAACACACACACACACACACACACACACACACACACACACACACAAGCAATCTCTAACTCAAATCTTCCTAAGCCTTCCTCTGTTAGAATCCCCCTCCCCCCCCCCCATGGTACGTAAAGCAGTTGATTGTGGGTATCATGGCTAACAAACATGCAGCTCATACAATGCACTGTAATTTCTGTTCTCTCTGCAGACATGTATCATCGTGCTTCATTAAATGCTGATGGAAATGGAGCATTCGTGGAACAAAGTGCTCGTGAAGGTGCTACAATCACTTGAATTGAAGCATAATCACCGCAACTGCACATTGAGTGACAGTGTGCACACTTGAGGAGAGTAGGGCCTGGACTGAAACGTTGGTTAACTTGTCATTTTGGGGGGAAAAAATGTAAATATAGTTCTCCTGTCAGGCTGATTGGCATGGCATGCAGAGGGCGAAGCAAGAAAACGAGAAACATATGTTGCATTTTCTCCTTTTATTATAATTGAGTGAGCATTACTTCAAATGCATGGGGTTCTGGGTTGTTGTTTCTTTGTTGAAAGTTGATTCTTCAGAGAAAAGGACATTGAAAACCTTGTGAGTGCTGTATGAAAAATCACATTTGCCCGTGAAAATGATTCTTTTCTTGACAGGTATTTTTATTTCAGCGTAGCAGCCCGTGGCAGGTGAGCCGGAACGTTAATGTCTGACTCTGTTCCCCTGCAGTACATAAAAGTCAAATGTGTGTCGAAGCTCTCCGTCACACACCTGACGCAGACGCAGGTGGACGGAGCCGGTTAGATTGATGGCCGTGGAGGCAGGCGGCTCTCACCTTCCCGTCGCTGGGCGCATGTCTTTGTGAGAGTTATCTTCAGATCAACCGCAGCGACAGTCAATAAGCTCATCTCTGTCGGGACAACAACACATCACTCTTCAAAAGTAATAAAAATATTTTCGTTTGAGAATATTTGAGGTGTTTGGGGAGAGAGCCAGAGGGAGGGGGGGCAGCGATGGAGAAGGCCCTGTCCCCCCTGGTCAGGCTCGGAGCGGGTCCTGTCCCCCCTGGTCAGGCTCGGAGCGGGTGACAGGGATGAGGAGGTCGGCGTCTGAGGATGTGAAGATGCAGGGAGGAGTGTGTCGGTGCAGGAGGTCCGTAAGGGAGGAGGGTGCTCGGTATTGAGGAGCAAGTGGAGGTTTTGAAAGGACTAGGGAGGGGGTGTCATCTCTGGGGCTGGAGTGGGGTAGCTGACATTTGGATGAAGAGGTGGATACAGTGAGGGGATGAAGGCGAGGATGAGTGTTTTAGCAGCTGAGAGGAGAGGGTTTGATAAAAGTGCACAGACTATTAATACTCACTATATTTGATAGCTTAATAATTTAGTGCACTGACTTAATTGTATATATATATATATATTGTGAAAATGAAGTCAGTGCACTGAATAATTAAACTATAGTCGTACGGTAAAGCGACGCGGTGGATCATTTGCAAACTCATATCAGTAATAAGTGATATGTCTTGAAGGCAAATGCTTTCATTGACATTTAATAGAGCTGTAACATATTATAGCTCCTGCAGATGATGCAGAATGCTTCAATATGTGTCTGACTGTCAAACACTGGAGGCATTTGTTATTGTGCAGCAGAATGAACACAGTCACTCCTCAGTGAGACACAACACCACAATAATAATAATAATAATACACATTTCATCAAACATTGTATAATGTATAAAAATCAACAGGCGTTACATTTACGTTGAGGTGCTAAGAATTTCTTAGGAATCGATATCCACGGTACACAGGGAATAACCGTTTGAGCCAGTGATTGATCTTTTGAACAATAGTATCTTAGCCACTGTTCAAACAGCTTAGAGTGCCGTGTGATATGAAGCGCAGGATGGAGCGACACGATTGGCCAAAGATCCAGGATATCCTGCTCATGGAATCTCAACAGAAAGATTGAAGCCCTGTCTGTTAGTAAACCTTTGTCACAGCAGGACATACAGTATGTAACTAAATAAGTTTACCTTGTGTTGTCCTTTTGTGACGGTTCAAAATGTCTGCCGTGAAAAAGGTCTATTGGATATCGTGGAGAATAGTGCATATACTTTGCTCATTTCAAATGGATTCTTGTATGTTAAATACGCTTAATCTATGTTACAGAGTTGGTGTTTCAGCGGCTTCTTTCAGCTGTGTGTTACCCTCAGGTATGGTACTGCGCTAACCCAGGATGCAGGGATAGTGCCTCTGCAATATAGATAAGAAGGGGAAGAGGATGTTGCGTGAATTACACGGCCAATGGGAGGCTTACACACGTGAGATAGAAAGATTGTAGTCAGAAGGTTAATCTGGGCTGAGAACATCCATATACATATGTTTTTTTTCGTTGTTGTGTCTCTGAGGAAATGGACTGTATTTTCAATTTTCAGCTTCCTTGCATTTACTGAGTGAAAACAGGAAGTGATTTACAGTTGTGCCCTCATGATGCACTTTCCTCTTCTGGAGTTCCATACATACAGGTTCATCTTTGTACAGTAATGGTGACAACGCAGAGGCATCTCACTGGGTGTGAAGTAACTCTGGACAACTTCAGTCTAATTTGTCTGGAAGATGGAAACGTACAGTACAGGTTTTCACATTCATGTTCAAAAGAGTACTGTGGCGTAATCAGCATTGGTTAAGTAAGTTTTCAAAAAGAAAATCACCCTAAAAACCAATCTAGCCTGAAGGCAGGCTGATCCAAGTTAAACCAAAAGCCAATATTGACAGAAACACGCTGCATCAGGCGTATCAAAAATAATAAAACAATAATTTCACCTTAGAGCTGCTAGCAGAGAAATGCTGAGGCGAGGTAACCCCAGTGATTTAAGGAGCCGCTGGAGGAGCCGAGCCTCTTAATGAAGAGAACAGAGGCACTCATCCATCAGCTTCACACAATGTCATATCTCTGCAGAGTGGAAACAAAGGACTCCATGGGAGGAAGACAGGGAACACTCTGCCAGCTGGATCACCTTTCAGAGGAAATGTAATCGTACATGTGTGGTTGGCATCCTCATTATAGTCGTTGGCATGCTTCCTCTTCCTCTTCTTCTTCTTTTTATTAACTAAATGTCACAGCACAATTATACTACTGTTAACAATTTACATTTTTCATCAATAACTTCCAAAAATGATGTTTTACATTCCCTGGATTAAGTGAGTAACACTGCACAACTCTGTATGAACATTGGAGCCAACATGTTGTACCTCCACCACCAGATGATTTCCACAGTATCATGTTTACACTTATAGCAGACAGTACAAACGTATGTTTAATACTAAACACAGTGTAATATTTGTTGAATGCATTGATGTCATCGAGCCTGATTTGTTTCCCTTGGATTCATCGCTCATAAACTGAGCCCATGCTAAGAATGATGCGTGCAGTTTTTAAGTCTTAAAACATGATGACACTTTCTTCTTGCTTCATCGTCACTCAGGCGGGAACAAATGATGGTTTAATTATCCTCTCCTTGCATGTCTTTGAAAAAGGCATTCGCAGTCATTGTCTGACGCACGGTCTTGATGGAGCACATTTTTGGAAATACACTTTCACATCTTGCCGTTGGCTATAAGGTTAGCAAGTTAGCTTAGCTTAGCACAAAGACTGGAAGTAGGAGAGAATCGCAGGTTAAACAAACGGGATCTTCAAAGGGACTGTTAGCTATGTTTATGCTAAGCTAAAGGCTTCGTGTATAACAGACCGATATTATTAATCTTCAAAAAGCAAATGAACACATTTACCGAAATATTGAACTATAGCTTTAACTACTGTGACGGTTTCTATTCAGAGTTCTCATGCTGTGTTAATTTGCTGCAGCTGCTAATGAAACCTACCCAGTGTTGTGTGTCTGTGTGTAAACAACCCTTTTCTCTGTGGGACTGTAGAAGAGGAGATATTAAACTAAACTGAAGAGGCCGTGGATGGAATCGCATAAAGCCATTATATCACATTAAGCAGAAAGCAGACGTTAACGCCATGTCATTCTCTGAATTGAAAGCTTCTACTTATCCTGGAAGGATTTGCTTTTTCTTGTGGTTTTTAAATGTGTGTGTTGTTTTATTGGAGGTTTACTGGGTTTATCTGTGTCGCTGAGTCAAAGCCAAGTGATAACACCTTCCTTTCGATGTCAAGTTACCATTGCAATTTGTCTCTTTGCTCTAAGATAATTTGGGCATCATTACCACAGCTGTAGTGTAATGGCAGTGATTTCTCTGAGAAACATTTTAAATGTACGCGGATGCTGCGCCATTATCATCTCCAGGCGTAGCAAGCGAGGGCTTTTTAATGGCGAGCGCCTCGAGCCCTTCGCTTGAAAATTGATCCAGCTGAGCAGAAAAGTGCCACTGTGAGTGGCGGTCCCAACAGTTGTTACAGTAATTAGCTATTTTATGCTCCTTCATTCTCTGAGCTATGCATTTTAAACATCTTCGACGTTCCCTCCAGGCCTCTGAATCTCTCAGGTGAAGACAAAGCCTGACGAAACGAGGGGCTTATTTCTGGCTGTAGTCGAGGCAAAAAAAAACAATCGCAAAGTACCACTCAAACAACAAGCAATTATTTTCAGTAATGCCTTACATCAGACTAAATATTACAGGAGGCTGCTAAAGCTCTAGTTCCAGAGGGGAGGGGGGGGGGGTAGAAGCAAGCTTTGCATCATGCACATAGGGTAGTAACACAACCGTGTGGAAGGGAATGACCTGGAGAGAAAAAAGGGAAATGCTGATGAAATCAATATGAGATAAAGTCACAGCTCTATTATATTTTAAATCTTTAGGTTGTTTTGTTCTCTTTTAATATCTTTTCTAAGAGCACAGGATCATTCAACGGAGCACTCTGGCATACTCTTTCACAATACCATTTAAATGGATTTTTATAAATGGCGCATGTGACTGTTCATGTGTGCTTTGTGTTCTGGACGTAATCAGATTGGAGCAGCAGAAGGTGTACTGAAGCTTCAATAGCAAGACAAAGTCTAATAAGGAGAAGTGCATTGGTCTGTGCTGACCTCGCCATCTGTCGTGGTTATACGAGCCCAGCCGCGCACATGCAGACCGGAATCGTGTGGGAGGAGAGCTACTGAAGCGTCTCTGTGTTATTTGTCTTCCAGAGCAACGTACCGCAGTCTCCCAGTGAGCCTTCCACCACAGACGAGCCTCAAATCGTGAGCGGAGCGCGATCCTCGTCTCGCTTCACTTTGTTAGTCCTACAGTAAGAGACACCTGATGGAGAAACTGTCTTCGGGATCTCAGTGAAGGGGTGATAAGGAACGGCGTGGGTGTTGGTGTTCATGCACATAATCAGACTTCATAGGTTAATGCATTAGTGATGAGATACGCAGTGGGACGAAACGTTCCTGTGGGAGCTGCTGCTTTCTTCATTAATATACGAGAGTGGATTACAATCCAGAGACAATTAAGACCTCAGAGACCAAATCCTGGCTCTATCTTCTTCCCTTTCTTGCTCTTGTTACGCTCCACAATGTCCCTCAAGGCCTTATACTTCCATTATGATTCCATGCATACTGTAGAACAATGGTTACCAGCCTTTTTGGCTGGCCACTCCTCCAAGGATCAGGACGGGGATCATTTCTAAGCCTCCGCACTGGAGACAGCCTTGGCCGGAGGCATTATGTTTCCGTCTGTCCCATTCTTATATCGCGATATCTCCGAAATGCCTGGAGGCAATGTTTTCTTTGGCTTGGACTCAAAGATTACTGATGAGATGTTGGTGGTCAAAGGTCAAGGTCCCTGTGACCTCACATTTGTGTTATTCTCATGAACACGTTATCTCAGGAACGCCTGGAGGGATTTTTATTACATCTGGCACCAACGTCCACGTTGACTCAAGGACGAACTGATTAGAATATGGTAGACTAAAGTTACAGATCAAAGTTATTGTTCCATAACTGAAGAATTCATCTGCTAATTATGACAATTTGTCTCATAGGATCAAATAATGAAGTGATAACATTTTTGATAGATGTAAACTGCAACTTGACAGGTCGGCAGAGGCGGTTATTCTGTTGTTGTCAACAAATCCTTCAGAAAGTCCAACAGTGTGTTAGTCTGTAATTCTGATCCCCTGTCATTGACACTCAGCCCCCCGAGTCATTTTCCCAAAACAACAACCCTTCTTTACTGAAACAGGAGTAAATAGTGCGTTTGTTGGGGACTTTCTTCATTAATACACATTTAGTGTCACAGTGAGTATTTCGTTCTGAACATTATTCTTCTCTCTATTAAATATCTTCAACCCCTCTTCTGTTACGACCTCTTGCAGGGGTCGTGTCCCCAAAGTCTGGAAGCACTGCTGGAGGAGACGTGAATGCTTGATACTGAAAGAGACTTCTTTATCGCTACCCTCCAGTAGCTCCATTAGAATACAGGTTCATTCAGCTGATAGAAATATCCCAACCTCCATTGCTGGACCTCTTTCTCTTGAATTGATTAATTTGGTCTTAAGTCTGACGGGGCGAATTCACAAAGAACGGATTGCAGCCGCTGATTGCGCCGTGATTTGCGCGTCACTTGCAACCGCTATCTGCCCCGTCCCAATGTCCAATTCACAAAAGATAGTGCACTTATGATTACTGTGCAAACATACCTTTAAGTTTTGCAGCTGAGTGCAATTTGCTCTTTATTTTATCCATGTGGCAAAGTATAAGTTTGCTTGAGGACAATGAGTCAGATATGAGGGCTGAGAATCAGCCTGAGCTGGAGGTCTTGTTAGAACGGACTCGCCACTTTTATCCAAACCTCCCGAAGGCAATTAAGACAGAGTAAAGGGAAAAATGTAAGCCCAGGATTTGGGAAAGAATATATATTTTTCATATATATTATATATATATATATATATATAATGACCTTATTCTTCCTTAATTTATTCTCGTTTTTTCTGATGTATTTTCAAACATGTAGCGACTCTACATGCTCTGCGACAGGCGCAGGAAAAACAAGTGAAAATATATATTTTAAGACGAGACAATAGTCGCATAAACTGTTAAATGTTGTATTATTGTGTGGCTATTAGTGCTGATCTTTTTGAATTGTACTGTTTTTGCAATGAGGCTCATTTGCATAGAAAGAGGCAAATTTTGCTCCAAAAGTCTGCATATTACCTCATTTATATACCTGCAAATAGCACATAAGCCCCAAGAGGCTATTTGCTTGGTAGCTCAGTTAGGCGTGCATCTCACCCTTTGCTGCTACATTGAGAATTGCATTGGTGTTTCTTTTTGTCTCCTTTGCACAGGTATAACGGGCACCAAAAGGTGCGCAATCCTTTAATGAATTTGCCCGTCAGTAAGCAGTTTGCCTGTGCTCGGAAGAGGCTCTGTGGCTTCCTAGTTTCCAGTTATTCTCTGTGAAACTCCCAATAAATCATTACAACCATGAGACTTACTGTATTACACAGTATGTTTGTGAAACAATGGTCCACGTAGGAACAAGGAGGAGAGGCAATTGATGCAAAGAGGTGAGATCTGTTTAAGAGACAAAGCGAACACAATAGGGCTTATAGAATTGAAGACTTGCGTCATGTTTGAAGCTCGGCCATCGTCCTCAGGCAGCATCCAGTGTTGATTCTCTGAAACAATACCTGCCGTTCGTTCTTTCTTTTGTTTGTGCATTGCATTCACAGTTTTAGAAATGGCTTTATATTTCACTGTGATGGTTATGACATATTGTAAGAGCTCTCTAATCAGCATCCTCTTGGCTTCTGAAGAGCTGAAGAGCTGAAGGAGACGTTTGGGAGTTCACCACTGCAGTGCAGTTCATATGCAGGTTGAAAATCAATCCAAAAAGCACCCACAGCAATACACGGACACTTTCATTTTTTTTACAGATGTGTCTCATTTCAAAGTGTCATGTTGAAAAGCTGACCTTTGGGTGCTTTTGGAGGTGTGTTTGAAGTGTTTTTGAACTGAAAATGTTGTTCTGGGAAGCTGCAAACCTCGATATTCCAAAGAAGAAAATACCTTTTTGGTCCGCATCAATCAGTAGAGTAGAAGAAATGAAAGGAATTGGGTATAAATATTGAACTGGAGCTGGAGTTTTGTTCTCTATCCTGCCTCTCCGTCTCCCACCTGACATCAGTCATTCTTTGTCTTGTGATTGACACATACATAGAAAATGATATTGACTGGGAGATTTAAAAACAAGGCCAGATTTTCAATTCAAATCACGTCATTACTTCTATTCACATAGCGTTTGTTCTCAGGTAAACAAAGTGCTTCTTTGTGGACACAAAACCAAATAGAATTGTAATAGAAAGCGAACAACATCCGTGCCTCGCTGTATAATGGACATATTTTAATATTATATTGATAAGAAAACATTTGCAGGAGAGCAGGTTTTTCCTAGTATAGCGTTTACTGCAGGCTGACGGCAGCATATGCCGGAGCATATGGAGCGGTCGTGTGGTGATGCTTAAGTGAAGTCTACACTGGCTGCACAATGTAAGCAGCGTGACGGCAACATGTTAGCAGCAGCGTCCACGTCTGGCTCTGCTCACAGAGGTTACCACATATGGAAGCAGTGGAAAGTATATAGTAGCAGTACCGTACTTCTAACCTAGTACTCGTGTTCCTTACATTTAAACGGCAGCTATAATACTAGTTTTTGCAGATTAATTGTGTAATTAAAATCCCGACCAGCTGCAACATTTACATATCTTATTGGATTATGTATGATTTATTTCCACTTTTACTTGTATAAAAGAATCTCAGTACCATTTTTAACTAAAATGTCTAAACTTTTATAAAGAGACTATTGAAATGACTTAGGGAAAGCGATGTGTTTTAAATGGTAACTCTCATTAAAAGGGTTAGTAAATGTTACACAGAAGCTCTTTGACGTTAGCGTCTGTCAATCAGTGTGTATGAGGCAATCGTTTAATCACATCCCTTTGAGTTTTCTCTCAACAAATTTCCAGTTTAATTGCCGAGCCCTCCTCGCCAGCATTAGTGCTTTTAAATAAATAATCAGCCTTTTTTAATCTTGTTCTTTAGAGTCTTCAGTCCCGTGTTGGGCATACAAAGTGTAAATAATCCCTTTTACACAGAAACATGTTATTTTAATATCCACAGCTGTAAACACAAACATGCAACCTTATTTTTTTCTGTCTATGTTCCCTTCTCTTTGGAAAGCCATCATTTTCATTTATACAAGTTGTAGCACACACTGCCCCCCCCAACACACCCAAATACTCTCATTTCACACTCGTAAATGTAACACCCCATGGCTGAGACTGGCACGCCCTATCAAGTTTCTTCCTTCTTTTAAAAAAAAAAAGATGATTAAATTCAGAGTCTCAGTTGTTCTGCCTGTTACGATGAGATCAAAGCAGCCGGACCGCTTGCTTGTGAAACCAATTCAGCATTCTGTGCAGTGTACTCTCAGAAAACCAGGCCACCTTACTTTGATGACTAAACCATTTCCCTTCCTCTAATACTCTCTTCATTGTGAGCTGAAATGCAGGTGTAAATGAGCTCTGTCAGCAGGCGTGTGTGTCAGTACAGTCAGATAGTGAGAGAGTGTGCTGCATCCTCTTCTTCTGCAACATTAATTCTGCACCATTGTCACTTTTCCTACTGATGGAGCTTCTTCTGAGCGCCGTGTTTTTCCCCCGGGGGAAGTTTGATAATAAAACATGTTTTTCAGGGCACTTAACGGGCATCTGTATTTCTTCACCTTACATCAGTTTCCACTTTAAACTCTTAAGAAGCTGCTGGACTTGCACAAAATCCTTTCAAGAGGAATTTGTTCTTTGCCGATCCAGGTGGGCTCCATCGCTTCTGGACACGTCATTTCTCACTGCGGCTTTTTTTTTTCCCTTTCTTCGCAGCTTTAATCAAGTCATTACCTCAGACCTGAATGGAGTGCTCTTCTCTTTCTCTGGTTCTATGTCACCAGTCAAGCAGTAATCTTTAGTACAGACACAGAAATCCTCCCAGGAGGGATTAACATGCTCTGTGAGGAGCCATACATGATAATCGAGCGATGATTAGCTTTGACACCACGATATGTGAACTTCCACGAGAATTTTTCCACAAAAAGAGCGTAATTACTGCTTATAATGAGAGTTGAACATCCAACACCTGTTCCTTTATTATGCAAAGTAACAGGGACACAAATGAATATCAGTGGCAGCCAATTTTAAAGAACACATAACACTTTCCCAGAGATCGCACTTATCTGTAGTGCGATATACGTTCATCTGAACGGATGATGTTACACTGGCACAAGGACACTGTGAATGAATCCCAGTACGTCACATGATGAAGAATAAACATGGAAAGTGTGCAGGTATGATAGACAGAGCGAATAAACTGACACAGTAAGACACTGCCAGGACAACTCGATATCATGGCTACTTCCTACCTGGATGTATTTATCTGGTGATTTTAGTATCTGAGCTGGCTTTTGGAAACATGTTAACACAACATATTGGCCTTTTTGGAATGTCTTACAGGCCTAGACAAAAGGTACACAGGTACTTGCGTGCGTGCGCCCAACCTGTATTTCTAAAGCTTGTTTCATGCACAGTAGAACACAATGCAAAGTTGAGGTGAGTTGTTCTGATGTGCTTATTTAACAGACGCACGCAAACCTTCTTACCAAGTAAAGTTATTAAATGTCTGTCTCACTTCTTTTGAAGTCATTACAATTGAGATTTACATAGACGACAATATTGAATAGTGAAACTAAGACATTTCCTAGCCAATCAAACTGTTTTCTTAATGCCGCAGCCCCCCGTGGGTAAACAATTGCAAAGCAGAGGGTAATAAAGATCTAAAAAAATAAATAAAAATACTTTCAGTAAACATGATTAAAATGAAAGACATGGGAAGAATCACAATATCCAAAACACATCCTGCCTTCCAGCTGCTTGACGATGAAATGTCTCTTCTCGTGCTGGTTTGTTTGTGAATGCTATCGTCAGTTCCATATATCAACAGTAATGTTCTCTGTCCAATGAAAGTGATGAAACAGTAGAATAATGAAAAAAGTAATAAATAATGGTAAAAAAACTATATATATATATATATATATATATATATATATATATATATATATATACACACACACACACTCTTGTAAAATGTAACAACGCACCAATAATGGAGAAGTAGCAGACGACCTCGAGCAATGTAGGCAATCGAAGTTTCAATAGAACAGTAGGCTTTGCAAATGTTTTATGAGGTAGAAAATACACTCAACATGTTTGTTACGCCCGAGGTACACACACTGTGAACCATCTTTGTTCAAGTCTCTTAAATTGTGGTCCAGGAAAAGCTTTTTCCAAAACTTTGTAAAAGCACAAAGCAAAACATCCCCGTTCATCCAACACGTGTGTAACCTTCTTCCTTAATAGTTGCCACTTTAGTTTGTTTGGTGTGGTGTGTCAGGATTACTACACAGATGAGGAAATTAATGTAAGTTTATGTAACAGGTACGATGAAGACAGAAGGGAGGTGGGACTCTATTGCACAACACAGAGGCAGATAAATGTTGAATGGAAATAGTCTGTACTGAAAACTTTGCAGTTGCTATGGTACACGCAAAGACAGTTGATCATACAAAGTATCAAGGGGTAATCCAGGAGCAGAGTTTGGTACACGGGCAGATACTCAGCGTAACAGCACAGCAGACAAGGATCAGGAAAGGGCAGAATCGAGTCACGGAAACAAGGTCGATGAAGCCGGGGAATCAAACGCTTGGGAAACAGGAAGACGGGACTAATGCTGGAACTCTTGACATCGAAGTACGAAGACGAACTGGCAACGAGAGACAAACAAAACAGACTATATACACACCAAGAAGTGAGAGGGAACGAGACACAGGTGAGGACACTAACGAACAGATTGGGAACACCTGGGGGTAGGAAGTAGAAATCAACAGAGAACAGGTAATTAACAAAATAAAACAGGAAGTACAAACACAACACAAAACATCTAACGAACAGGCCGAGACCGAATAGTTTAAAATAATTTCTAGATCTTGACGAGTTGTTTTGATCATAAAGTAAAATACTATATTGTTCAGTTCCAGACCCCCCTGTGACTAAATGTGTTGTGCCTTTGTAGATACACTGTGATCTGAAAGTTGTAATGCACACAAATGATAAACTGAGGCACAATATTGTTGAAATTGCACTTATGTTTCTTTATTTATAGGTTATTGTGCTGTGATGTTACTGGTCCGGCCCACTTGAGATCAAACTGGGCTGCATGTGGCCCCTGAACTAAAATGAGTTGAAACCCCCCTGTTCTAAAAGTTGAGAAAATAAACTTACATTGAATTAATTCAGAGACTTTGGTGAAGAGTACCTCATTAGCATAATGTGGAACTATCTGTATTCCATGACGAAGCATCAGAACGTTGGAACACGACATCATATGAGCAGAACTCTAGAACTCATGTCCCAAGTACAGGCTGCGTGTGCCAGGTAGTCACTTTACCTTGGACAAGTGGACAGAGAACAACATTATCTCTCAACTCAAAGAAACTCTTGTCAAAAAAAGAAATCACCTCAACTGATTCAACACATCTGTGATTCAGGTAAGTCCCTGTTTATTTCTCCTTCATGTAGAAAGTGTGTGAGAACCTGATGAGTCACATTTACAATGTACAATATGGAGATGTGTTTACATGAACAGCTAACATCTACTAATGTTTGTGAACGCCCTAGCTAACTTGTTTTCGTAATGCTAAATATGTCTGTTGGCTTTGTAAGTATCTAATGTTAGCATAATTAAATTGAAATACATTAGTTTACTTGGCTACATTTATCTCTTTTCAAAGAAAAGTAAGAGACGGATGAGTTCCTCCTCAGCTGGGATGAAACAACCTCTGATTAACTGCATGTATCTTAATTCCACAGCATGAGTGACACAAGTGGAATTGGTGAAACCACCTCACCAACCTTACCTCCCGGTGTGATCATGGTGCAGCCAGCACCACCTGAGTGCTGTACGCCGTACACTGAGGAGAAGGAGCAGCCACGTGAAGCTTGGTGAGATGATTCCCTTTAACAATGTCAGATAGAGGAGATAATGGAGAAGTGAGGCCTAATGATCATTGGCATGTTATTTCATTTACTTGGCTACATTTATCTCTTTTCAAAGAAAAGTAAGAGATGGATGAGTTCCTCCTCAGCTGGGATGAAACAACCTCTGATTAACTGCATGCATCTTAATTCCACAGCATGGAAGACACAACTACAACTTGTGAAACCACCTCACCAACTCTCCCTCCCGGTGAAATCATGGTGCAGCCACCACCACCTGAGTGCTGTACACCGTACACTGAGGAGAAGGAGCAGCCACGTGAAGCTTGGTGAGATGATTTCCTTTAACAATGTCATATAGAGGAGATAATGGAGAAGTGAGGTCATCATTACAGCAGATAAGGGAATCGTATAATAACTGTTTGTGTGTTTTCAGGCCAGAGGTTACCTGCCAGTGAGGTAGAAGGTGTGCCAGAGAGGGAGAAGAGCAACAAAAAGAAAAACGTCTTCAAGCGCTTCCTCTCATGGACCAAAAGGACACTCTGCTGCTGCAGCTGCAGCTGTGTCGACTAGAGTGTAGTGTGTGTAGACCCTCACCTCGCTTGACAAACAAATATGATGTCTGTGGTAGTAGCCGTCTGCTGGAGAGTGTTGGAGCGGCTTAGCTGTGGATAAGACCCCTGAACAGTATGCTCGGTCTGGGTGACGAGGAGCGACGTTGGGATGATCCAGAGCAGTCGAGTGACAGAGCGACAGGTGAAGCAAGTTAACTGGTTCAGTTCGCCTGAAGACACCGAGTGATTCTCTCTTCCGTCAGTCCATGTTCAGGAGCCACTCTCCTGTCCGCAGCCGGACCGTGGACAGGGGACTTCCATAATCGGCGACTGAACAAGGACCGACAGACGGGAGAGTTCTCGTGCCACAAACAGTTTAACGCCTTTTCACTCTTCACTCAACTCGCATTGGATTAGCACAATGTTGTTCTGTGTCACCCGGACCAACCTACTACAAACGGTCCCAAACCAGGAGACCAGCATGCTAATGTCCTGTCGCTGATATCCAGCTGAGCTAATCCCGACTCCCAAACAGACTGCTCCGTTACTACACCCAACTGCCACAACATCACCACAACATCACCACAACATCACCACAACATCACCACAACATCACCACAACATCACCACAACATCACCATAACATCACCACAACATCACCATAACATCACCACCATAACATCACCACAACATCACCACAACATCACCACAACATCACCACAACATCACCATAACATCACCACAACATCACCACAACATCACCATATCATCACCACAACATCACCACAACATCACCACAACATCACCACAACATCACCACAACAACATCACATCACCACAACATCACCACAACATCACCACAACATCACCAATCATCACCACAACATCACCATATCATCACCATATCATCACCACAACATCACCACAACATCACCACGTCACAGCGGAGGAGAGCTGCTCTACCCTCTATTGACTCCTGATACCATGTTTCTTGAATTGTACAAGTTACTTGTCTTCTTGTACATCTTCATAAAAAAAACAAAACTTGCATTTAAGGCATCAATTCTACTGTGTTACACTTTAGTGTTGAAACGGTTGAGATAATATCTTTACATAGTTGGTTACTGTTATTACTGCACTCACTGTGATGTTGATTGAGACCAAGATGACATGCTAAATAGTAATAATAGAAAATTACAGCAGTAAAAAGAAAATGTATTCCTCTTACCATTCTACCAGAAACTGTATAACGTTACATCTTCCAATTGTTTATTATAAAAGTTGCAGTAAATATATTTCATAGCATGAAAAAGATAAAAATAAATTATACAAAAATAACAAATGTACGGAAAGTGTCCGTGTACTGAAGACCTGTCAAAAACCTTCGCTAAACCTTTGAGTAAATTAGAAGTTTATAAATAATCTAATATTTAGCACTTTTTACAATCTTTTACGATCGCTCAAAGTGCTTTACAACACATGTCATTCACCCATTCATACAGAGTCAGAGGTGGACCATACAAGGTGCACATCAGCTCTTCAGTAGTGTAACCATTCACACATACACACACACACACACACACACACACACACACACACACACACACACACACACACACACGGTTCCTGCAGGTGACGTGATAAACATTCCTGCCACTGGTTTCACATTATTCTGTGGATCTACACTAATGTGTCAAGAAGAAGAAGAAGACAACTTAGTGAAACATGAGTATAAACAATGCAATGCATTTATATTAAACCACTTCTCCTTATTGTCCAGTCTCTACAACAGACCAGGCTGTCATGGCTCTCCACTTTTCAGTATGCTAGTAGATCCCTGCGTGGAGGGCGAAATCAAATTAGGCAGTGTTGTGAGGTCTGGATTGAAGACTCACATTGCACGTGAATCAACAGCTGCTATAACATAATCCTGGGCTGTCTGGTTATAGGGTTCTTCCAGCGCTAATGAGAAGTGGAGGCTAACAAAAGCAGAGTTAATGAGGACCAGTTTGTGTCTCCGTGGCTTACAGGCCCATTAGGACTCTCTTTCAGCTGCTGGCTGGCTCACATTAGCAGATGCTCCCCCTGCCAAAAGTAGACAAAAGACATCTCAGGAGATGAAAGGTGACATCCGATCTGAGAGGGAAAACGCGTGAGCTAAGATGGATGTGTTGCCTCTGAGGTAAATTGAGGGTCTGGGTCAGACAGTGATGACACTATTAAAGAAAACGGATTTTTTCCAAGATCAAAGTGAAGATTGCTCCACGACAGGAAGGGGACTTCTGCAGTCATGTGGGACTTGCCTATTTTTATTATTACTTTGTGGCCATTAGAAAAGGTCATGGGAGTCAGATCATCAAGTTGATGTGCTTTTAAGCATGTGGCCTTTTAGATGTCATGAAAAATATGAGGATGGCGTGTGAAGGAAAGAATAAGGCGCAGGTTTTAAAACTGCGCGGCTCTGCAGGTGGTTATTGGATAACTCCCAGCACTCCATTCAAATTGAGTTAATGGGAGTGCTCAACATTTCCATTTTGTCAGACTTGGCACATGCTGGACTGAGATGCTTCTTCTAATGCACGCTGTGTTATTTCTGGCGTACAGTTGCACGTGTGACTTCATGCCAGCTGATTAAAAAGTAGTTTTTGAGGACAGAGATAATTCCTTTGGGAAATTTACAAATAAAATTAGAGCGGGTAAAGGGTAGGTGAATGTGGAGAGAAATCCCTTTGAAGTTGCAAGAGCATACATTCATCACTTTTTAAAAATATTTTTTGCTTTCTTGCTGAGCTCACTGCCTCTGCAAAATAATGGTTTTAATTAAATAAAATCTTAAGTAGGATTATATCAGAATGCAGTTCTCCCTAAAGAAAGAAGTTACTTTGGCTTTGTGTATAAATAACTGTTATTTTGATCTTGGAGCATAATAATAATTTGCAGCTTGCACAGAAAAAAAGATGAAAGCAAATCAAATTAAGAATTAAGAAAGGGATGCATCTCGAGTATTAAACTTCCAATCATTTTTTTTCTACGTTTATATGATATGATCTTTAGCAATGCAATTATTAGCCTCCGTCGTTCCTGAACAGCATGACATTTATAGAAACTTACACGTCAGCACATCACTGCTGTATGACGGGTGAGGAAAGCTTTTGCTGCTGTGATTGCCTTCTTATAAATAGTAACCCCCCCCACTGCCTCCCGCCTGGCTAACGCCTCCCGCCTGGCACACTGCGCCATTAACCGAACGCACCATTTACAGATAAAACACGATGCAAAGATTCGCAGGTAACATGATCACTTATGCATGTATATATACTTCACTTGTGTGTATAGATGTGGTCTTCATAGAAAGTGTTACCGATTCTTCTTCTTATTGCACACACATCGAATCGCTTTTGCTTAATGATTCAGACCGAAACAAGTATTTAATACAAGATTACGGCTCAAATTAATGTAAATCCTAAAATCCAATTATGGATCAGTTTTTGTCCTTCAGGATGAACTGCAAGTGAACTGACGCATCTGAATATGTTCAGTCCAACTGTCTGTGTTTGGACGTACAGTTTCCACCCACAGTGACTCGTCCCTGCCACACACTGAAGTCTGACACCCTGTCACATCTAATAACAATATGTCATAAGTCTCAGAGCTTTTACTCTCAGACTACAATCTTTATTACTGATTACATATTCAGAACATCAAGGGAAAAGCCAGAAATATATTCAAATATATTAAATTGTCATTTATTGCCATGCATGCTGCTCAAGGTAATCACAGAGCCAACAACACGGTGTCTCTCCCTCTCCTCTGGTTTTGGAATCATTAAGAGAAATGTGATGTGATTCAGTAGTATAATCTGTAACACTTTCTATGACGACCACATCTATACACTCATAAACACAGATAATGATCTGATGCCATATATCAACAGTCGTGAAACATAATAGATGTTATTAGTGTCATAAAGTAGAGGTTGGCTGGTGGGGCTTATAATACATTATGACCACTTATAATCACCTTTACACACCTCAACAATCGGCTGTAGTGGGGACTCACAGTATGCTACACTGGAATAGTCCATGCAGTTACATAAATTTCTTTTTTACTGAGGACATGGTTTACTTGTGAGCACCTTGCGTGTCTTTGTGTTCTGTTGGTCCATAATTTAGTAGAGTGGTTGTGCAGCCGACGTGAGATTCGAGAAGACCATGAGAAAGTAACATCGCTGAAATGGTGGGGGGTTTTTTTGCCTGCTTGATTACCGTAGCTGTAGATTTAGGGAGGTGTATTTCTGCTCTGTGTGTTGATGAGTTTGGTGTGGATCCCTTAGGGGGCGAACAAACACACCCACACTTGAGCTCTGCAAGGCCCCAGCATGCTGGCAAAGAGTGCGTGTGAGAAAGACTGATTAGCTTACAGCCTTTGTTCATTTATACCGTGAGTAGTTTCACATGCACGATATCATCTGCGTGTGCTGTTTTTGTGTTTGGCTCGTAATTACTTCTTGGTCTGTAATTGCACAGCAGCAGAAAAGAGCTGAACAATACTTTGAAGCTAAAGTTGCACACACAAAAGAAAATCCTTTTTTGGGCATTTGTTTTCTTTTTGACTTTTCTGTTGGACAGAGATGTGAGCGACTGAGTGGAGCTTCCAGTTCTCCGGTCATTTTTGTTTCATTTCATGCCATTTCCGAGCGTGCCACTGAGGATTCGCGGCGGCATGGCAAGACGTGACGCTGGGTCCCTTGATGCATATGGTTCAGCTCGGTAACAGCTTGCCTGTCTGAAGGGTATCCACTAAAATGGGGTTCCTGAAAATAGTCCCCCATTTCCTCTGCTCATTTGTTATCTTAAGACTTTACGGCCCATTGAGTATATTTTTTAATGTAAGGTCATTTTTTGAAGTTGCTTTCTGATAAGTCAGCATCAACTGTGACCGAGCTTGGCAGTGCCTCGCCTGCAAACAGTAAGTGTCAATTAAATGATTACAGCAATCAATTCTGGGCCATCTATTTTGTTTCTGCAGCGTTTCTTCATCCAGATGCTTCTTTCCTGGCAGTGCTCTGACAATAATGTTATTCCCTGGAAGGAAGGGAGGCAAACAAACAAATCAATACCTGTAGATAAACAGAAAGGCAACATTAAATGTTGCTAAGATTAAGGGATTCCTTTTCTTAAAGCACGGATTATTTTATAAGAATAAACATTCCTTTCTTAGAGCCAAGAATCAACTATCTGTATAAATGAAACATTGTTATAGTTTTTGTTATAAAGTGATGTTTCAAAAATATCCATCTGTCAGAAAATGTTAGACCGGCTGTTGTTGCCTCTGTTGGCACATACATTAAAGAAGTATTGTTTTGCCATCATTTTGCTAAAATTCCACATTAAGTTTTAGCATTTTCTGATTCAAGTGGAACCCCCATGGGAGGCAGTTTTCTAGAAAATGCAAGAAAACCCTCCAGAATTTCAGAAATACAGCCCAACTCCTGCAGCTCTCTCCTCTCTGCTCGCTGAAACATGGAGAGATGTTGCTTATAGATTAACCTTCTGCTTACGACTACAGCTAAAGCATGAGCTCACGGCTGCCTTTGGTTAGCAGAAGGCTCATCAATCAGAGAGATGGAGAGAATATGTTCCTGATAGTTTAGTGTTCTTCAGCCGTGAGCTATCCAAAGCCGCAGGCCTTTGGATACGGTGAGAGAAGACTAAATCAGTAGCCGTTTTCTCTCCAAACTCTTCGCCAATATTGTTCGACTCTCTTTTCGACACACGTGTACAAATCCTACTGATATTTCTAAAAACAAGCACATGAGCCAGAGTCTAAACTTCCATCAGTATTCTGCTGCTGCAAAGTCAACATCATCACCGCTGCATGTTCCCTCAGAAATCAGGAAGCTGCTTACCTGCAGAGCTGTTTGTCATCTCCCTGCCACTAAACGAACATCTGCTGAAACAGCTTTCTTTAAACCCCATGCTCCCAAGTTCTGCTGTTCAGATGCTGATGAGATGACTATGTTGGGTTGCAGTAATGTTTGCAGATCGTGTTGCTTGTAAAACCTTTAAAGCCTAAAATTAGTTGAAGGACCTGCAGAGATATTTACTGTCGATGTAGTTATTTATATGGAAACCCTGAGGTACAGTACATCTCTCTTAAGAAAACAATCATTTTATCGTCACACACTCCTAGGAGCAACCAAAATCCTCAACGACGACACAATCATTGGATAAAGGGAGTTCAAATACTGTCTTTTAAAAGTATTATTTATAGTCTCATTCGTGTTGCCTTTAAACGTAGATCGTACCTGAAATCAGAAACTCACTCAAATGTATAACAAAGCCACTAACTAAAAATCCAACCTTGGAACAAAACCTTTCTAAACATTATGTCGTGTGGTTGGCTTCAAAAGAAGACGATCTAATATCAGTTTTTATCTAATATTTCTGTTTAACTAAGCCCTAAACCTTCGCGGGCCTAAATGTCCATACATTAGAAAAGTTACTTTTTGTTCATTTTCATAGGAGCTGTCGTTGTTTCTGTGTAATCATTGTTAACTTTAGTGTTAGCCTAATTATATACTGTAGATCACAAAATGTCACTGAAAGTGGAGAGTAAACATCAGACCTTCACCTCTTTCCTTTCAGAGCCACCAATTGTTTTTATTTTCAGCATTAAAAGGTCATGCGGTGGTGTAGATCTAATTCAAGTAACCTTCAACAAATCTCACTACTGCTTAGCCCTGTGCCAACATGTCTGACCTTTTCAGTTTAAACTCCACCTCCTGTATGTGTAAGAGATCAAACAACATCATATAGAAGCAACATACAGTATACTTTGAAAATATTATTATATATTTCTAAAACTTTGATAAAGCTCTTGAGTAATGGAGCAGTGGAGAATGCAGTATGTGTGTGAACAGTAACTAAATCCCTGGATCAATGTCATAATATTTCTCTCTACACTTGCCCCAAACTTTACATACGTATACAATACATGCTCCAAAACAATTGGACCTATATAGCTTGTTTTTATAGCAATTTATAACTTGTCACTCAGAGGCAGGCTGCTTTTCTTGGCCCAAGCCGCAAGGTTCTTGCCATAGTCTGAACGGAGTGTGTCGAGAGAGCTCATCAGTTTATAGGTTCGCAAGGTACAGTTGCTTTCAGCATGACAAATAATCTAACTGGGCACTACATGGAAAGCACAGCCACGTTTTCCTTTCAGGATTGCATCCCTTTGTCCCCTGTTGGGTCAGGATAAAAACATTGAGCTAACCTGAAAGAACTCTTTATATTTCTTAAGGTTTAAAGGACCAGTTTGGTTCAGATTGGTCCCCCGGTAATGTGCTGCAGTCATAGGCTACTCACTGAAAGGTAACGTTGTGGAACATCCTGTGACTGGCCCTACTGGTCATGTGAAGACAGGGCTGGACCAGATCTAATAACTCACTCAGGATTAGTTGGATATCTAGGTTTTAGCCACGCTGCCAGAATGCCTCAAGGGATGTCAGTCTTCCAATTGGCCTGTCCATCACTTTCGTCTAGACTAAAAAACCTTTCAAACATTCACAGTCTCCAAGGGATGAATCCCAATGACTTCATTGATCCAAAGTAAAGCCTTGCCTAATTATAACCTAAGTACAGAGCTGCATGGCTGTAGACTCTTAACTTTTTTCCCCAAGAATCAGCTGGTGTAGGAAAAATATGTCTTTATGCTCTGGAGGAAATGCATCCTTGTGCAGTACCTAAGTCTTTCTTGAAAAGGCTTCCATTTTCTTTTGAAAAAGGTACAGTAACTCAATCAATTCTGTGAATGGGACAGAGGAGCAAGCACGAGTGGAGTAAATAGCCCAGGTGTAGTGATCCATTCACTCTGTTCGAGCATGGCAGCGATAATAAACAAGGATTCAAGGTCCAGAATGGGGGTGCCGTTCAACGAATTGTTGCTTGCCGCGTTTGCGTTTCTTTTAAGATTGGCAGGAGGATTTATTGCCTGAGAAGCAATGACTTGTTCTACTGTATCTACATTCAAAACATCCCTCATCTTCATTTTAAGGAATGCAGTAGGGAGAGAAGATGGTGGCTTTGAAGTGTGTGACCATTTGACTTCAAACACATTTCAAACAGCAGTGTTGGTAACGCACTCGTGATGAGGAGGATGAGCAGCGACACCTTCCTTCAACTCACTTTCACCATTTTCAACAAGGCAAGAAGAAATTGACGATGAAGGGGTTTGTTGTCAAAGCTTGGCGGGTAAAGCGAGGTTGTCGTGGAATTTCCCTGTATTGGTATGGACTGCTACATTCATGGTATCTGGCACCTTCTTTACACCCTCATCATCCTGCACTCTGTACACCCTCATCATCCTGCACTCTGCACATCCTTTGTTTCTTTAGTGAAGACTGCCCAGAATAGAAATAATAAACCTGCTTATAGAGAAAGGCACAGTTAATTGTTTAATGCATTTAAATTATACTCTGTAAGACCCAGAGTAGCCCTGAAACCTGAACATATGTGATTCTGTAAATGAAAGGACATGCTGGTTATGGGCTTTCAAATAAAATGCGAATTAGAAACGATTCCAGTCAGTTCAAGCCAGAAGAATAACTTGAGCTCATCTTTAATTCATGATAGCGCTTACAGTGCCATGCCACAGCAATCTTCTTCCAGCCTCACGCTAAAAGCAGATCCCCAAAAGGGTCAACATCTCCTGCGGGAAACAGCTGGAAACAGGCCTCCCAGTAAATGTCTTGCCCAGTTCTTGTCCTTCTCTCTTTCCTCCTTCAGAAGCATCTAGTCCTCATAAGTGTGAGGAGATATAATGATGTGTACTATCTCTGCAGTCCAGCCTAATTTTCAAAATAAGTATTTAGTTCAAGATCAAAGTCGTATAAATCGAAAGTTGAGGCTTGCGGAGGGCAGTGTGATTGATGGTGTTGACAGTGTACCGCAATGATTTCCAACTCCAGTTACCCTTTGATTCAGAAAGCTTCTGTGGAAACTCCTTCTGGTTAATAAGTTATGGCTTGAAAAAGGGAGGGGAAGTTATTTCTTGGTGAATTCACAGCATTGCGGAGTGGGGAAGGATTATTTTAGTGTGACTTTCATGTGTTGCTAAAAATCCCGAATCACATGGGCAGGGGCGATTTCATACTGCCGGAGGCCCCCATGGGCTTGGCTGCACCACAACAACATATCCCCCACCACAACAAACCAATTTACCTCTGCACATAGTGGCACTGCTACGCCAAGCCTCACCACAACCAACATACTGTACTTCACTTCATTTAAACGTCATCACATCCTTCAAATAACACAGACGTCTCAACAGTTTGACAGTATGTCACGCTTAAAGATGTTAACGTAAATATAAACTCTATGAGCGACACATTTCTGCAGCAAACTGAACGGTTTCTTCAACAAAGCTTTCCTTCAAGTCCGTGGAGTATGTCTTCCTAAGTGAGTTTGACGAATTGCACCGGGCGCTTCATCGCTATGAAGGCTTCTTTCTTTTTTTTTTATACTGTTGACTTTGATAGTTTTATAAATAACTCCTGGTCTTATTTTTCTGTTTAATCTGCACATTTTGCTTTTGAGCTAATGTCTCTGATGGGTTTTAATAATCAAAAGGTCACCCGAGTTAATAATGCAAGTTTTTTTTAGTTTTTTATTACAATTTATTTGTTTTTTATTACATTCCCTCCTCCGCTGTACTTCGCGAAGGGCGGCAACACACACCTACAGTCAGAGACAGAGTGGAGGAAAGGAGAGGGGTGAACTAAAATACATTTTACTTTACATTACTTTGCCACTGAACATGGGACGGACGCTGTCATAGCGAGGAATTCACAGAAGTGGAGACATTGTTACGCATTTTAATCTTGTGTAAATAGCCCTATGGGAGATTATAAAAATGGAAAAAAACTAACTATGTTGGTAAATACAAAAATTCCATTATAATCCTCTTTCTTATCAAAACTGTTATTTCAGAAGCAATTTGTTTTTGTATGTCAATGTTTCTACCTTAGCTGTGACATTGCAGTATCCTTCAGCCCGAGTGGGTGTGGAATCAATCATTTCAGCACAAACTTAAAAAGGTTTTTACGTAAATTAAGAAGTTATCAAGTGTCAAATGTAAACGTTACGACATTGAACGTTACCCTGTGGTCAGATGAAATGTTAATGGGGCTAATTCAATGATTGCATGTGATAAAGAAAATGACAACGTCAAATGAGCACAATCGTTCCTTCAAATGTTTGTTCTTCAGTCAAGGATTATTGTTTCGACAAGGGTTGTGTGGCTACAACACTTGTGGCTCCTAAAATCAAAAGTGAATGGCTGAAGGATTGATGTAGGATTCACATGAATCCATCAAAAGTCCAAACAACTCTGCTGGCACATTTAATCTCTTTGAGTCTCATAATTCCTACATCATTAAAAGGGTATGAATTATAAATTCATTTTCAGAAATGTATTCATTTCCTGATCGATCAAAAATGAACTAATTAACTATTAATTCTGTTCATTGAAATTTATCCTCCATGTTTCAAAATGTCAAACACTTTAACTTTAACTTTAACACGGGCCGGACTCTGTTCCCTTTGGAGCCTTTCCATGATGTTTCCCTCAAAGACGTTACAGCTCCTTACAAACTGAAGGCTTAATACCCACATATTGAGATGAGGTTGGAAATATATCCCTGAATAATAATTATGCTACAGATACATTTCTATGGTTACAATTTAACAACAGCTTCCCGACTCGGTCATCTCTCACCTGCTTCACCTCAGCACCCTCGTCAGCTCAGTGTGTTTCTGTTTCTTTGCTACATCCTCTGACTGTACTACTGTTAAGTTTCTTTATTAAACAGCATAAAGCACATATACCCCGCAGTGGAGAGTAATCCATCGCTCATACAGTTGGAAAAGGTGGACCTCACTTGTAAGAGGTTTAATGCCGTGAACACACAATACCACACAACAAAAAGATGCTGTTTTAGAAGCCATTAGTGTTTTCTTACTCACAATACACTTTGTTAGTGTGGAGGCATGAGCACGGTGGTTTAGTGGAGTCTTGAAGGTTACACACATCACATCTGACTAATGGCCCAGCTCTCTGTACATGCTCATGCTAATCACTTCTCTGATTGATTGTGCTGCTCCAAAGCACTAATAACATCATTAGCTGGAACTGTTGTGGCAATCTCGACTCTGAGCTTTCCATTCCCTCGCAGAGATTTGCTTTATCCTTTCTTTTATTATTTAGGAAGTAGATCGGGACAGGTTCATTTTAAATCTAACTGCCTTTGATTATCGGTAAAGTCCCACATTAGTCCCACTGCTGCCACATCCATACATGTTGTGACAGCTGCAGCTGCTGTTCCCTTGGAAACCTCAGGGCAAACACTTTAAAGCAGGGGTAGGCAGCTTTCTAGAAAAGGCACAAAAAGCCATCAGAGTTTGAAAATGCAGCCCTCCTCCTGCAGCTCTCCCCTCTCTGTCTCAGCACTTCTCACCAGATGAGCAGGGGCATATGCACACACGTTATACAGTAACCTGTACGAGTACCAGTCGTTCATTTCTAACATCATAGTGCTTGTGATCCTGATTCTATGAGAATTAGCATCCTATGTTTTCTAGGGAAAAGTGTGAGCCCTTTGAGACATACTAGCTAGCTATATAAACATGCACTTGAAGTAGCCGTAGCCGTGAGCCTTTGGCTACAGGTTAGCAGAAGGTTAAACTATGAGCAATATTTTCTCTCCATCGGTGAAGCGCTTTGCCAATATTCTGACACGTCTTTTTTTGCGTTTTATTGTCTGACTCTCTTTATGATAAGTCTGTCTTCGCCCATCTGCATTTGTAGAACAGCCAATAGGACTGCCCTCTCTCTGAAATGACCTGTGATTGGCCAAAGTCTCCCGTCACAGGCTAGATTGTCTAAAGCCTGATTAAAAAAACAAACGAAAGGAGGTCGAAGTTCTGTTCAGACCACTTGGATTTCAATATGCCGAAAGGTTATTATGGAACGTTTGCCCAATAACGACACAAAAATAAATCTACCTACCATAGCTTTAATAAGAAAAATGACAAGAGAGATGCTAAGCATAACTGCAGGAGTCCTGCATGTATCATTAGAGAGGTAGTGACACGTTAGCACCTGGATGCTGATTGTATTTAATCAGGAACACAATGCCTTCAGTCTCTGCACTCAGAAGTGCATCAGTGGTTGAGATGTTGCTTATGATTTCATACCAGGCAGAAGTTAATTAAGCTACAAATGTGCGTCTCTAATTACTGAACAAAATCCTGAACAAAAGAGATGGGTCTTCATATTCCATTAAGTAATGGAGCGGCAACAAAATGGCTTCCCAGACAATCTTCAGATGGCGTAATAGTCTGAATCTAGTCATGCTGCCACTCACCAACTGTTGAACTTTTATAAAAATGATTTAGCTGATAAGTACTGAGTCACAGACACACACGGAAAACTTTGAACATGGTGGGAATTCTGATGCTTGTTAAATCTGACACGCTTTCAGACAGGAGGTCATGAATCCAGCAAGTTGAAGACAAAGTGAACTTATTTTGGTTGCTCATACCTGGCTCCACTAACGTGCCATTGCTTCAGTTTCAATTGACTTAGTACCTTTGGATATTTCCTTTAGTATTAATGTTGTTTGAGTTTAGAAGTGAACACTTTTGCTTGATTTAATCATTTCCATGTAACTTTAAGACCTTAATATAGATATTGTAAACAAAGATTTGTTAAAAAGAACCCTGCACCCAGTTATTGTCAGGGCTCAAACACAGAAACATTAAAATGGACCAAGAACCAGGGTAGAAGATTCCTGCATGAATGTTTTTTCTCGATTTGATGGTTTGGGCTATGAAATGTCAGAGAATGGTGAAAAGTGTCAATTGCATTTCTCTAAATCCTTAATTGACATCTTAAAATTGCTTTTTGTTTGTCCGTCCAAAAATCCAAAACTCGATTATTGTTTAAATAAGAGAAACAAAAGGAGTAAATTGCTATGTGTTTGTAGTTGTAAGCTAAATAATGAAACAATTCTCAAAATAGTTATAGATTTATTTTCTGTTCAGCTGTAAAATAATAGATAATGAAAAGAATAAACCACAAAGTATCGACATGGAAATAAATAACTGTAGTATTAGTGTTATAGTGGCGCTATCACACAGCTCTGCAGACGGATGCTTGCTTTTAGTTGACTCCCAATGCGTCATCAAACAAACAGCTGTACATTTCAGCAACCACGCTCAATCATTTGGGTAAATACTTTCTAACTAGTCCAAAATGGTAGAGAAGCAATTTAAAAACAGCAGCTCGGTAAATAATCCATTTTCGCACACATAACCTTTCACAATTTGACTTCTGCCTTGCTGCTTCTGCATTTGTTTTCCCAATGTCACCATACGGGAATAGTGTTGTACAGTATTATATTTAGTCTTAAAGCTACTGAGGAGTTGTTTCCCTGTGTACAACGTGGATTGTGTTGCACTGGTTTTTCGAAGCGGCTGGCTGAATCGTGACCTGGGTTTGCAAAGAGGGCGGTTTGCCGAGGGGAGCTGTAAAGGGCAGGAGTGTGTGTGTGCAGAGTGCGGCTGGGATGTTGCCAAACTGTCAGACAGTATTTAGGTAGTGTCAGCTGGGGAAGATTATTAGGTTAACCAGAGATAATGTTATATAATCATAGGGATGGGAATCCCGCTGCATCAACAGCCTACCAATCTTTTGGTTATCATGACAAAGACTCACTTTGACCGCATGTTATGAGTAAAGGATTCATTCAGCCCTGGAAGCGTCCAACAGGCTTTCATTCGCACACATATTTCAACACCTCCGTGTTTCTGCTGTGATTAGTTGCTCTTGAAATTTTAAAAGGCCTCCTGTTCTGTCTAAATGTGAGCCAGGTGTGGGGCCTGATCCAAAACAAGTGCTCCCTATTGTCCTTAAATACAAGTGAAAATGGCAGTTTGACAAAAAAGAAGAAGAAGGTGTGGGGGGGGAGCAGCATGAACATATGCTCAGTCAACCATTAAATAGCAGTTTCAAAAGCATGAGATGAAAAAAAGCGTGTTGTTCATCATATCTGTCTTTATTATGACATTTATTATTGACCTTAAAATAGAAACTGTGGCTAAAAGCAAAATAATGTAAGATCCGGCATTTTAGTGATTTAGCGGCGCTACAGTTTCACAGAGAGAATCTTATTCATGACGTGATATATGATGATGAGTCAACAACTTGGCCAAACATCGAGCAAGTGCAACAACACAAGACTTAGCAAGCCGGCTAATAGTACTAACCAGCTCCGGTTCTGCAGCACTTAGTTCAATTAAAACAAACTAAAATAGAATAAATCACAATTAACACGAGACTAAAAAATGACAGCGCATTACAGGATTTGAATAAATAATCCCAATTTGAATAAATTACATTGGCAAACATAATAAGTCTTAAGCCCTAAATATAAAGAACTCAAGAGTTGTTGGAGCAGACTTCAAGTTGTGATAATTAAATCAAACAATTACAACAATACAAAGTAAAACTACAGGTTTGATTCTGGGGGGAAGTAAACAGACCTGTCCTGAACAATCTGAGAGATGGACAGTTCATAACAAAGCAGCAGATCAGAAATGTATCATAAGAACTGCTGCACTTTGTCTTGGTTTAATCCAGATTGTGCTTTATGATTAATAAAAAAATGATTCACCTGCCGAAGACCTGACGTTTCAGAAAGCTCAATTTAAAAGCTTTCTTTGTCCATTTAAAGTTTTTTTTTAAGGCTAGCGAGGACAGGAACAGGACGTGGCCCTCTCTGCCCTGGGTCTCGCTGTCCTGTCCGCACTCATGCCGGACAGAATGTCTTGAATGGCATTCATTAACCTCACATCCAGTTCCTCAATCTCTGGTCTCGGCTTGTTAGAGATATCTCTTATGAGGGGAAATTGGGGGGGACTGATGAGGCAAACTTTCGGTGGCCTCGTCGGGAGAGAGTCTTCTCTTTGTGTCGTCTTGGTTATCAGCAGGGTTTGTGTTACAGACGGTCTGAGCGGAGGCAGGCGGATGACGTGGCGGTGACCCGAGGGGTGTTAACCAGCGCTTCCATTTTGAAGAGGGAAATCCAAAAGGGCTGAGGGCAGGGGAGAGGGAAGAGGGAAGAATTAGGAGACTACATCTCGATCTGCTTATCAACGCGCTGATATCGAGGCCGTGGTGTTTAGTCTTTGTGGCGCTGAGCCAGCTGTGTGTCAGGTGCATCATTTTAGTTCTGGTTGAAGGCGTTTGCAGGCAGAAACAGAAACGGTGAATCAGTGCTTCAACTGGAGCCAGCAGGGATTGACACAATTCACTTTCACCTCTATTGATTTAGCTAATAGTTGCAATGAGCGGTTCATCTGCAATCGTTACCCTCTGATTCTCGAGGAAAAAAGACGATAATTCTGGGCTTTTAATGTAAAAACATTTGTATTAGTATTCTCCAGAGATTGTTATTAAATATACCCTCAAGACTCTTCATCTAATCAAATCTAAACTTGACCCGTACTCTGCGAGTGGAGCTGCGTAAGTCAGTTACAGCACAGACTCAACAAAACTCCATTCACCTGCTCTTATTAAAATAAAACATGAAATGAAAGTGTTCGACTCCAGTCCCCTGTGCTTTCCTCTTACCTCAGTGAAGGTTTGTTCCCTTCCTGCCTGAGGCTAAACTGCAGCTGAGCTGAGTGTCTTCATCACAGTCAAATCATTAGTTTTACCTACAGAGGCTTTTACAATTTCCTTTGAGTCATGTCACCTCCTTCATTCAGCAGCAGAATCGACAGCGCCACCATCTACAGGTAGAAGTAACTCTGCTGTGTTTCTTCTTGTTCTGTGTGAGTGAGAAGAATGAAAGCTTTACATTCAAAACGAGTCCAACGTGCAGCTCCTATAATATTTGATCAAAAGGGGACATCCTTTACAGATTGGTGAGAGAGGTCAGTGAACACAGCAGACTGATGGCTCATGTTTATGGAAACTACTCTAAATATGTATTCATCTCAATCTTTACAAAAAGGGAAATGACTGTACACTTTTCTAAACTTGTTGCAGAAGAAGTTGTGTATTCTTTACACGTTATACGTTTTTTTGGGTATATTTCATCTTCATTTTGTAGAAAAAGAGCTGCAAATACTCTGTTTCTATAATAACCTTCTTCAAGCGTGTTTTTACCCCCAAAAAGGCAGCTGCCGCTTTCAAGATCCACTGCACACTACCTGACCGGCACCAACCTGCAGACAAACAAAGTTAGCGACTAAGCAACCTCAAGAGCCAGATATTTCCCACTGGACTTGGCTGAGATCAAATTATAGCAAAAATATTGGAGTTACATTTGTCAGGTGGACAGAAAACACAAAGCAACCGTGTTCTCACACGTCAGTCATTGTTAGCATCTGTATCGGGTGATAGTTTGTATGTTCTGCTGAACACAAGTGGCCAAGCAAATCATTTAACGCTGCATGAAGGTACCCCTTGGGGTTTATGACTAGTAGTCTGAGCTATGGAGTGTTTTTACACCGTCCAACAACACTACTGCTGCGTAGGACGTAAACTATGCAGCTTTTAAAACATTCATACAAATCTGGAAATGCGTTCAACACGTTTGTTAGACGTCAAGGATAAACAGGGTCTTTAGGTGGGAGCGACCTCGCTGGAATCCCATCGATGACCAGCGGTGCTTAGTCGGACACAAATAAGCACCTGAGTGCGACGTGTCATCATCAGTGAAAGTGAAAATAATAGAGAAGTCCCTGCAAAGCCTCCTCTGCCTCATCACAAAGGAAGCAATTTCTAGATCTTTCCTTGAACCTTGACAACAACTATTAGATGTAATGAGTCTATCAACAAGAGCATCAATCGGCTTAATCAGTGGCTACCCAAGGGTTTGTTTGAAAACCAATGAGGTCAGGGAGAAGCGGAAGGTGAAGCTACCCTCCCAGTGTACTGTTACTGCATAGAGATTAGAAAATTAATAAAGTGTAAAAAAGCCATTGATTGCTTTGCCTGCCATCACTGTCATTTTAAATCAAACGTGGGTTTTGATGAATAGCAGCTCGTCATGAGATGCACTGTTTTTCTTCCCCTCTCTCTCATGTGTTATCTACTTGCCAGTGTCGCGGCCTACACCTGTGCTTTCACAGACGAGGCCTGCGTGAATCATCTAGCCTTCCTCGCGGCGGACTCAACCGCTTGCAAAGCCATTGTTGTGCTATTCAGCGATTTTCCTTCTCCGAAACATCCTCGGCCTAATTAACATGAAGCTATGAATGTTTAATTGTGGTTTTTATTTACAGGCTGCTCTCTCACGTCCAGTTACCACCACGTGTCCTTTGATCGGAGACCATGTTGTTGACAAAAGCATACAGGAATAATTTATAGGAAATGCCTGCCATGGCATCGCAGCCATACAATGCTGTGTAATTGTATCTGACGCTTGAGTTGGTTATACCCCTAATTAATCTGTGATTTCCCTTATGTTTTAGAATTGCAAATTGGATATGTTGAGCCTTTGAGCTATTCTTTACACTGACTGCATAGTTGGACTGTGAAATGCTCTTTATGGCTCCTAGCTAATTATTCAGCCCGTGGATCCAAGCTCTGGAAGGCTGCCTCTGACTCTAGTCTGTGTGTACAAGTGTGTGTGTGTGCATGTGTACCGTCGTAGCATAAAGTTACTGAGCATGCATGCATTTGACATTTCAATAACGCATCCCTGTTCTTTGTATTTTGACCGGTTATTCATTATACATGGATGTATTTTACTCTTTCAACGTTTTTACAGTCCTCGTTCTGCTAGTTGGGAATGATGTTTTTCTTTGTGTGTGTGCGCATCACGGGCCTGCTTGTGTGCACATGCCTTTATGGGTCTCTAAGTTAATTTCTTTTGACAGTGTGAAAGGTTTTTTTTTTTTAGGCTCATGTGTGGGCTTCATAGCTCCCGAGTTAAAAATGTCTTTTCATCACATATTCAAAGATGAGATCACAGCGGTGTTGTCGAACATCAGGCAAAAAACAATGAAAAGCAAACGTGTGCACAAGTCAAAATAGTGTCAAGCCCACACACTTGGTTGATCTTGCAGCAAATTAGATACTCAACTCGTTGTGTCGCAACGCTGTTTTGTAATAATTTAGCCTCGGCGATGCATGGCAAAAATGATCTGTTGTGATAATGGTTCAGAGCTGCTCCACAAAATATAAAGAAGGAGCTATATTCTGGATTTGGAATATTATTTTCTCTTTTATTCCACCTCAGCAACTAGGAAGTCCAAACAAATCTCTAATTGAAACTGTTCGGAGAAAAGGCTGTCCTCTGTAATTAGCAGAAGAACGCTGGTGAATGCTGATGAGCACCTTGAATTAGAATTGTATTAAACTATGCATTAAAGCATTGAGTGAACGAGAGCACTTAAGGGAAGTTGGCTCAGAAGGCTGTTTACTTGTATTGATGAAGTGTTTTTAACTTGACTGTTAGACACAGATGTTTTTTTGGCAAGTATGAACTAAAGCTTCACTATTAAAGCGGATAAAAAAGGTCGAGAAAGGGTTCAAATGAGAAACGAGGTAAGAGGCAATCACTCTTGCCCAGACTTCCTAAGAGTTGATGTAGTTTGAGTGTTTAATGTGTTCATATCGAGCCAATAAGACGTCCACATAGTGGTTATTTTTTACTTTCTGTAATCTTCATGGTTTTCTACATTTGTTTAGTTTAAAGGTTTTGTCTTTCTTTTTTAAATAAACACAGAATAAACATTATATAGATCCCGTAAATAAATTACTACCAGTATTATTTACGAAGTGGGTCATTTTACAGTGGAACAATCACGTTGTCGGTGCTCCCTGGTGGAGGATCTATGTAATGCCAACACCGTTTTAGTCAGCCATTAATATTGGCCTCTCTAATTTATCGCTCGGGCGTTAAACTTAAAATAAAAAAATTAGGTTGCTTTCTCATTTGTACGCAAAAATAATAATAAAAAAAAAAAACTCCTTTAATAACGGTATTAACCAAAAATGTCAATACGTGTGCTGTGTTTATTTTGTTTTATTAAGTATCTTTACTAAGCAATACAAATTAGATTAAACAAAAAGTTATTTTTGGAAACTAATTAATTAAATCTAATCTTGCAATAGCAATAGCTTGCGAAAGGGTAAATTGTATTAAACAAAGAGGAGCATTGAAGGAGGATGTATACTGTCCTGCATGTATATTCCCCTTTAACCCCCCCTTTAAATAACATACACTGCGTTACCAAACAAACTACCATTACGGTAAAAAAACAAAATGAGTTGAAACTAGTGGAGAGCTCATATCGAGCTGTGCTGCACACAAACCTTCACATTCATGCACACAGCAGTCTCTCATTGCACCGTAGTTGTGTGGCTCAGCAGCAGCAGACAAACAGAGGGGGGGCGAAGGAAAGCGCGAGTTAGCACAGAGAGAGAGAGACAGGCGCTCTCATCAGTGACGGGCTCACCGGCTGCGTGGACGGAGCTGTGGCGCAGGAGGAGGAGGAGAGGTGCAACGGGAGGACAAGCTGCCGGG
Organism: Cottoperca gobio; assembly: GCF_900634415.1. Taxonomy (NCBI): domain Eukaryota; kingdom Metazoa; phylum Chordata; class Actinopteri; order Perciformes; family Bovichtidae; genus Cottoperca; species Cottoperca gobio. The sequence continues at coordinate 5,103,303 of NC_041362.1, read as the reverse complement.
CAACCGGAGCAAAAAAACAGGAGCAAACCACAAGAGACCGAGAGAGAGAGAGAGAGAGAGAAGAGAGAGAGAGAGAGAGAGAGAGAGGAGAGAGAGAGAGAGAGAGATCACTGAGGGGAGAGAAGTCTTTTGGAGCGGGAAGAGGGAGAAAGCTGGATAAATCTGACAAGGACACAGAGGGAGGAAAGTGCACAGAGAAGCCTTATCTGACGACGGAGAGAAGAGAGGGAGTGCGTGCTCAAAGTAAAGAAGAAGAAGAAGAAGAAGAAGAAGAAGAGGAGTAGACGGAGACTGACGGGAGGTCGAGCTCACGGGGCTTGACTGACACGAGAGCGACGCCGAGGAGGAGGAGGAGCATGAGGGCAAGTTGATGGATTTGATATGGGGAGAGTATTTTTAGAAGGAGGAGCGGAGACATGACAGGAATATTGAGATTAGAGATGCTGCCTCTAAGTGGGGGAGAAACAACTAGGGAGGAAGAAGAAGAAGAAGAAGAAGAAGAAGAAGAAGAGAGAGTTACAAGAGACAGAGAGAAGGGGGGAGATGTTGAAGTCAAGAGTGTGACAGCACTGATTATCTCTGGTCTGGTCTCCCGCAGAAAACCTCTGTGAGTGTACGTCCGTGTATGCGCATGAGTGGCTCCGTCTCCATGTGAAAGTGTGTTGTAGCATGTTTCTCACTGTGGCGCTGGGAAGCAGGTCCGCAACAAGATGAAGCTACCCCGTGGTTACCCGCAGGTCCTAATGACACTGGTTACAGCCAAGTGGGGGGGAGAGACCAGGTGACATCCAGAGGAACTCAAGGCAGTGAGAGAGAAAACAAATGAGCATGGGAGACTTTTGTGAATTCAATTAAAGCTTGTACTTAATAGTGACAAGGAACTGGATGCCGTCTCTGGCTCGAGAGCGCCGCTTCAAGACAGTAAAGCCAAGAAACACACTCACGTAACTTTGAAGAGAAACCACAGCTCTGGAACAAGGCAAGCTCTCTGACAGACTGCACCACGCTGACCAATCCCTTCTACTGTTGTCTCATTATTTAAATTACCTTATCTTCTTTGTTTCTTTTTGTCCTCTCTGCCTAGCCCTCGGTATTTTGTATTCTATCCTCCTCTCTCCCTCTCTCTTCCCCTCCCTCTTCCCCTTGCCTTCGTTCTCTCTGTCTCATCCTCTCTTGTTCACTGTCACACTAACTGCGGTGGATGTTGGACTCACTCATGTAGAAGCCACCTTGCTTCGAGCACATTTGCCTAGCTGATTTTTTTTTTGGAGGATTAGAGCACTCTCAGATTGGGAGACCAGGAGAGATGACCAACAAGTAGCCTGGCTGCTGCTGAGTTAATCACAGCTCCACCAGGAGAGGGAAGACGACTTTAAAACACAGTGATTTCCTTAGGGGAACTTGTGGGTTCTACGTTTTCATATAGTAGAACATTTCAGTGAAGACTGCATGGACCATCAGTACTCGTAAAACCAAACATATCCAGGTGTGGATTACAGTAGTGGATTTATCCTGGAGCTATATGTGGGTCCCAGCCCCTGAGGCTTGGTTGGGAAATGAAGCCTTTCCCGCGGCTGTAGGAGCGTTGTGGGCAGCTATGGCCCTGGAGGGGCGCTGTCTCCGGAGGGGATCCCCAGCTATGATTAGAAAAGGTCGTCAGCGGCGTCCTACAAAGCCAACTCTAGCTCGAGTCACTTCCACCTTGCTATCAAGGACACACCTGCACGGCCTGAGGCATGTTTGCCTCCCTGGTGGCTCTATGGGCCGCAGGGCCTTCTGGCTACTGGCCCTCTGCACCTCCCTGGGACTGCTTTTATCCTGGTCCTCTAACCGCGTACTGTACTGGCTTTCCTTCCCCACACACACACGAGTCCACGCAGAGTGGGCCAAAGAACTGGCATTCCCTACAGTCACTATCTGCAACAACAACCCCATCCGCCTCTACAAGCTCACCAAGAGCGATCTGTATTTCGCAGGCCACTGGCTGGGCCTGCTCCTGGCTAACCGGACAGTGAGGCCCATGATTCTGGACTTGCTTCAAGAGGACCGTCGGGCCTGGTTCAGGAAGCTGTCAGACTTCAGGCTCTTTCTGCCCCCCAGAAACTTTGAAGGAACCAACCTGGAATTTATGGACAGACTTAGCCACCAACTGGATGACATGCTCCTCTCATGCAAATACAGGGGAGAGCAATGCGGCGCTCACAACTTCTCTTCTGTAAGTCCAATTTTCTGTTTTCTGAAAGCTTTATGCCAACTCTGTCAGCATCAAGAACACCACCGCTGTGTAAAAGTTGCAAATGCATTACATCTAGCTGAAAGAACGTATTGCTTCATTTCATTATCATTTAGTGCACTGCTGTAATGGCTAGGTTATAAGGCTGTAAAGACACAGTATACAAGCTGTCGTAACTTCCTGTTATAGTGGACTGTTAGAGCTTTCTTGGTCATCTCACAAAAAGAGCAAATGTGTTACTGCACGGGGCAATTGTTAAATTACCCCCAGAGCTCTTGTTAAATTAATGGTTGTGCAACAAGGATAACAAATGCATTGAGTACAAAAAACATGATGAAAACGGCATGAACAGTAGCCGTAGTGATATAATAATATAAATGAAATGGGTTATGTGAGAGCTTGTGCCTAGGAATAGTTACTAGCACAAACCCTCAATATCAAAAAGTTTATTTTGCAGTACTGTGCAGCGCCCCCCCCCCCCCCCCCCCCCCCCCCCCAGGACTTAACTGTCTCTCTGTCTGATCATTCTCATATCTATCTTCCTTTCTGTGTGGGTGGTTGTGGGTTGAAGGATTTGTGTGCCCACTCTTCCTTGTACACTCCCTTGGCTCGACTGAACCACGGCAGATTCTTTGTCTGCCGTATTGTATAAACTTTGTTTATCATTTCCTTTCGGTTCTCTTCTTACCTTTGTACTGTAGCTTCAAAGTCAGACTGACTGAAGCAGAAATAAGACATGGCACATGAATACCTGTGTGCAAACGTAGTGCCTGGTGGTTGGGTGTGTTTTGCTGCTATTGAGTTTGCTATCCCCACATTTAAAGTTATAAAGATGTTCATCAAACCCTACTCTTGATCATGTGCATCACTTTTTAGTGTCCCCTGGAAAGAGAGACGTCTGTTGTGTTGTGAGCTTCTTGCAACTTTGTTGTTTTCGTGTTTTTTTCGGTTATTTCTTTCTAAATGCTGCGTATGTGTTGTCAAGTTGGTGAAGATTTTATAAACGCAGTATATAAAATCACATGCTCGTGTTCTTTATTAGTGTTTTACAGGCTCAGGTCAGGGTTGTGGTTGTGCGCACATTATGTGATCAAACTGAATGTTTTTTTGTTTTCCCAGCTCTGGTGGGCTGAGCTGCTCTTTCTGTCTGTTTGCCCTCTGTCAGAAACAGGACATGATGCATCAGCCTACTGCAATACAAATCAAGTGCTTAATCAAAAGCTTGCCCTGAAGCCAGTATCCATTAACAATGTGTTTAAGCAGCCGCATTCATTGTAGTGCAGGGAGACATGATTAAAATGTCAGTGCAATATTAAAAAGGTTCTGTAGGTTTGTTGATTTGCCTGCTTTGTTACCTCAATGTTCAGTTTTTATGTCAAGGTTGTGAGGATTCACTATGACAATGAGGACTACCATTGTGCAGCTTGTAATGTGCAATGAATGGAGCATGTGATGCGTTGGCATTGATGTGATTGTCGTAGCAGTTCGCCCAAGCTGAATGATTTTCTGACATTTAATGTGTCTGAACATTGTGTAAGAATGGATCAAGCTGCTGCTAATTGAAGAAAATGTTTCCTTTTGAGAACATCTACTATGCACATTTGAGATAACCAATCTGTGCGATCACCCTTAAATTTGAGTAAATCCAAAGGGGATGACACCAGGAAGGACTTACAGACACAGTAGCAGTGGACCGTCTTCCTTTTTCTGATCCCAAACTTGCTGAGACCGCCAATGATAGGTATAAGAATGTACACATTTGAAGTGTTTTTCTGTAGTAGTAATATGTTGGTAGTTTTATGGACAGTGTGTTGGATATTGTCAGCTTCACTTTGCAGATCAAAGCCACATGACGCCCCAGTCCTGCCTGCCTCCTCATCTTGTTCTACCTCATAGGGGGCTTATGCCGTTAACGGGCCCTCTGTGGTTTTGCTAATCTCATTAGCCTGCTGCTGCAAGTCAGCAAAGACTCCCCGAGGCCTATTCATTATCACTGCATTTAGAGCACTGTCACTCTAATACCAGAAAGGATGCCACAACAAGATTAAACAGGGGACAGAGAGCACACGCACATAGACATGGGAGTAAATAAACACAAGAATCCTTGTGTTGTGTGTTCAACTTTGTAACCCGCATGCATGATTGTCTTGGAGAATCTGTGAGAAATCCAGTTCTGATTGAGGTTGGTGATTAAAGGATTAAGAGTACAGAGGATGCTTTGAACTGCCAAGCATCGGGGTGTGTTGGGGGGGAAGAGAAAGGTACAGCTAGAGGTTGGGAGTGAGAGAAAAAGCATCTGGTCGGGAATACAAATGTGTCCCGTAATTCTGGCACAAACTCTTGCAGGAGGAGGATTCCATGTGCTGAATCTACTGTATCGCAGTGAATGTGAAGAAGGCCGGCTAATCAATAAATCTATTAACTTCGTGCTGTAGTTTATGGTGGTCTATTTTGCTCCCACATCTCCAATACTGATATACGCTCAGTCACCCCACAGTGAATCCCAATCTAACAGCGGGGGATAACAGGGCTGGAGTTAGGTGCCAAAAGCCAGGCAACCCGCTCCAACCATCTACAATAAAATATAAGTGATAGCTTATCAAACCACAGCTAGCTAAGCCTCTCTCCGTGGGTCAGATATACAGCTCCCTCTCTCACAGCTCCACCGAGGTAAAGGTAACTGCCCCCTGCAATGACAAATTAAACAATGCTCAGAATTGGAGGGCAGCGCCGAGCCTTTGTGAAAAGAGGTGAATCTCTTTGCCTGACCAGAGTAATGTATCAACTCTATCCCCAGAGAAATCTCACCGCTGCAGAGCCACTGCAATGATGCCCTGCCCTCTTAATGTGTAGCTTGAGCAGGTTTTCTCTTATGTGTTTTAGAATTGTGAATTATATGGGGACAATACTGCATGTCCAATTTAGTGTTATTAATGTTTGGGCTTTTTATTCAAGCTGATACAAACATTGAACACAGAGAATTATCACCTGATTACAGTCTTCCTCTGCTCTACGAAGCGTTTTACTGTCTTTCAGCTTTGGTGTAACAGCTTGTTTCTGCTGCATGCAAGTCGCCACAGTTCATGTGGCCTTCGGACATAAAGCCCTGCTTTGCAGTTCAACTCTACAAAGGGTCATTGATTAAACGTTGGCAGCCTTTTCCCTGGATGTGTTAATGGAATATGTTTCAGAGCTGGAAAAGGGAAGGCGCATGTACATCAGGGATTTTTCCCTGCATTGTTCAGTCAGCAGACAAACACATCTCATTGAATTATGTTCAGCTTCACCTTCTATATTCATTCCACGGTTCTAATTATTTGTTTTATTATCAGCACTTTGGGAGAACTGAAAAATCTGCACAACCTGTTGGACCCGCCCCCCCTTTCTTTCCACATCAACTATATGAGGACACTTACGGAGGCTTATTTGCAGAGAGCCCAATTAGGCCGTCCACAAGGCCTGGTCAATCACCCCTGAGCCCAAAGGGGGCTGCTGATTGATTTTTAAGCACATCCAGGTAATAATGCGGGTCTCTTCTCCTCCCGTCTGTCATTGAACTTTACAGTAGGATTCTGTAAAGCAAGACCATAAACTATTGATCCAGCTTAGAATAAACAACAAACGAGTGGGAGCTGCAGCTCCAACCACAGCACTGTCATTATCACAGGTAGCCCTGTGCTTACCATGATCCACACTCCAATACCCCTCTTGAGAACCCAATGGCTCGCGTGGTTTACTTCCAGCTTATATTACAAACCATAACAGAACTGTGTCTTAATATGAATGGCCACTGTGCTGGTCATTGATATGCCGCAGCCACTGAATGCAGCCAGCATCCAATAGCGGTTTGACTGCCAGCCAAAGACTGTAGCAGTCCCCTTAATATCCCGGTGTAATGCAAGATTTGCAATGCAGATGAAAAGATCATACATGGTTAGTATTTATAAGGTCACGTTGATGCAGAATCCACAGAACTTGTGAAAGGTTAGTGTTTGAAATAGAAAGCTAATGGATGCTGCTCTCTCACATGAATATAATTAGCTGAAGCTGTATCTAATCTCCAGCGCACTTTCTGGGCACCGAGAACCATTAAATTACATTATGATGCGTTCAAGTTTTGTTTAATGTGGAATAAGCATTGGACCTGTTTTGACCCTCTCAAAGAATCAGAATCTAGAATCGTTAAGAACCAGCAGAGTCGGTATTTGAATCTTTAAAATCCTAACACTTCTCAACCCTAGTTACAAAGTGTTTTTTGCAAGACATAAGTGATAGCAGATGCCAGAGACAGTGATTGCAGTATTTGAAAAGCATGGACGTCAATTTGCTTGACCTGAACTTTCACCACTCACTGGTTCCTCCTGCGGGTCATCTCCTCTCACCACACACACAAACACATTCTGTACTGAAGATATGCATACTACTACGCCCACGATTCAAATCTATATTCACTCTCTGGACCTGTGGGAAACATACACCCACATGCAGTATTATCATGTGTGTGTGTGTGTGTGTGTGTGTGTGTGTGTGTGTGTGTGTGTGTGTGTGTGTGTGTGTGTGAGGGGCAAGAATGTAAATGTAATAAACACAATATAATACATGCTCTAAAATGACCCTGGAGTTGCAGCCAAAACCTTTCGCTAATGGTAATGCCAACTTCTTCCAACTTGTTTACCACCTATACTACAAGTGTCTAAGTATCATGTTCACAACCATTTCAGAACTTATTATCATGAGTTCAGTTGTAACTAAAAATGGTAAGTTCATTAAATATCCAACTGTTTACTTTATCTTAACAGGAACACTGATTGAATCAATTTACGACTTGGAAAGTCAGAACCTTTTAATTACGATAACGAATTGAAAATGAAAACAAACCATATATTTGTATTTCAACAACTGTGCTTTACTCTTCCTTTATAAGGCTTCAGCCACAGGTATCATATCGATGAATCAGTACTGATCCGGGTGTGACATGTGTAATGATTAGGCAGCTTGAACTTGAACATGTGAAATGCATTTGAAGAAACTTAAACGCTATGTTGAAACAACCTAATGTTGGCGGATGCATCCAACCGCGAGGCCGTCATTTTCACAGTGTAGCTATCACAGTCCTGTTTATTCGAGCCTTGTTAAGAAGCACCATTTAATTTATATGGAGAGTGTATACATGGCATATGACCATTTTAGTCTGCATTCTGACTTCAGTCTGACCTTTCCAGGGATGCTTCCTTCTCTGTGGTGGGCAATATGTCCTGTGGTGCTGTGTAGGTTGAAGCTCAGCTCTGAGGATGCTCAGGTCAAACATCAGAAGACACAAGTTCCCAATCCCCGGGCAGAAATTGCAGATTGAGACATCTCATAGATGTTTGAACCATGCTGTTCAAATACCCCCATAACTGCGTCCTCCTTATCACATTTGGCTCCCTAATATGCATTACTGACATGCATTACAACAGCATCTGATTTGATCAAAGACACGTGGATTATAATGGTGTCAGCCACATCAGCTCTACGTGCAGACAAACGAAACAGCCATTTCATCTTATTATTCTTGCTTTTATCAGATTCTTCTATGCAGAGTTGCTACTATTTCACCCAGGAAATGTGGCTGCTGACAGAATTGTTACGGTTTCTGGTGCTATCTGTGAGAAACATATTGTAGTTCCTTTATGCCCCGCTAGTTTTCTTTTTGAACTGTATATCAGGAAGGAGTCTCAAGGTGAGAAAAACAGGATTGCAGCCATGTCCCTGTCTTTCCTTCCAATTACTGCTGCCTGTGTGCCTTTCAGCAAACACTTAATCCCCAGCTGCTCTGGCCAAGTTGATCAGGAGTGAGCAGCTTTGGGCTGTTGGACAGCTCTCATGTGTGTCTGTATCTGAGCATGTGTCTAACTTCCTCCAGCCTCCAGCTGTTGATGCAGAACACACTTCCCTAAGCAAACCTGTTGGAGTCAGGGTTGAGACTAAAGGACCTCAGCAGAGGCAAATGTAAACAGACTTAAAACGGCAACTTAGTGTTTGTTCTCGCTTGAATCTCACAAGACTGTGTGTGCTTTGAAAGAGGAATCAACAGAAGAAAAACAAAGCTCCCAACAGTCTGCTTTAAGGTTGTGCATCTTTGATGTAACCTGCTTCCACTGATGCCGCTTCATAGCTCGTATATATCGCGGCAATTCACTCAGCCTACACATGCAATTCCACATTTTCCACTTAATTCAGATTTGATAGCTTTTGCACATGTCACTTGCTATGCATTGCTCTCTCACCTCGCCCGTTGGATCCGTCAGCTGTGGAGATGCTTGAGAAATGAGTTATAACACAGGATGTCATGTGAAGTGAAGCTAACTACAAGTGCACATTTAATCATCTTTCAAACCATTACAGTAGAGCCACTGAAATGAACCAGAATGTGAATATGTCATCCCTTGCCGCAAGACTGGGAGGAGTCCGTCTTGTGTTGCAGGAGAGAGGCTGGGAGGAGTGGAGGAGGAGATGGTTTTGTAAGTCAAAATGAAAAAAAAAAATAAACAAGCAGGGAAAGAACACAGTAGCTTGCCAGATTTAACCTGAACAATATCAAAGGGAGAAACCTCTCTGAGGTCTTGAGGTTCCGTCAATAATTTAACAAACTGAATGTCTGGTTGTTGTTTCTGCCTCTCCTCCAGACGTGAATACCTTCATGAATAATGAAAACACAAGGAACAATTCGCAGCAATTCATCCTGTCTGCTCAACAGCACACACTTTAATTTAGCTTTACCTTCTCAGCCATACTGTATGCTGTTGTGTATATATAAATATAGAAACATGAACCATGCCAATTGTTTATATCTACAGTGGGTAGCAGATTTAATATTCTGGAGATTCTTTTGCCAAACAGACTTAATTACTGAGAAACTGCCTTGTACTCTTTGTCCAACTTTCTTTATGAGAAGATATCCTGTATTTATATGTATTTATGTTACACTATGTTTGTTCTGTGTCCCTGAAGGATATTGTTGACAGCGTAAACTGTTGGTGGCTTAGTCAGTCTGTGGATATTAATACTGCAGCGTATGGATATGCAAAATAGCAAGATAAAACATTGCTTTAATTTAAGCTGCAGACCACATTAAAATCCTTGTTGAGTTAAAGCAAAGGAAAACAAAAAATGTGAAGCGTCTTCATCTCTATGTTTGAGTTTATACCAGTAAATCCCTTTTTCTGTTTCCTCACTGTAGCTCTTAGCAAACTTACTCAAACTGGAGTAAATATTGCATTTGTTGGGGACTATTTTCAGCGGTGGATTAATACACAATTGGAGCACGAGGGAGTATTTCTGGCAGCAGATCGGGGGATGTAGGATTTACTCAAAATAATTGTACAGTGTGTTCATGTTGATGAAGAAACATGTCGCCCAGTGCAACAGTGTGCTTTTAATAGTGTTTGGACAACAATGAATCTTCATGGCAAATTTAGGAATAAGCTAAATCGGGCTTTTGATACACAGACAATAATTGGTAGCATGAATAATTCCGTCGTGGTTTTTGGTCTTTTCATGGCATTTGTTGACAACGTTACCTTTATCCTTTAACAGTAGAGCTTTGTTGATGAGAGACAACACGGGATTCTTGTTGACAAGGAAGGTCATCCAAATGTATGATGAACTTTCTTCTTCACACAACTATGGCAAAATGACACTCAGGTCATAAACACTTTGACAGCATGTATTCTTACATCAAATATGTTTCCTCATTCATATACGTACATTCACATCAGTCTGTATTAGAAAGCCTTTCTTCGTTCCTTCCTCACAACTTTGTGAGAAAGCCCACGGTAGCATTGCAGTACTGTAAATGTGCTCCCTCACTGCCCTCCTCAGTAAATGAGACCTAAGACTCTTTTTTCACAAACAAATGCAGTGTTCAGGCAAAGTTTTGGATTCAAACGAGTGAAATGGGAGACATGAAGCACATTTCCAAGATGGATGGAGATGTTAAGAGGGGTAACGACGGAGCCCGGTGGCACATTGGCCCTCAGAAACTCATCAGCATTATAGTCCACGTCCTCCTGGCATCGTGGGCACAGGTGGCACTGGCTCATTACTCAAACCCCTATGGTCTGTCTTTCACGGGCAGAGCGAAATATGGACTCCTATTAGCACATTCCCTGCTGCGCCATGCAGTATTGTGTGGGCCAGAACATGTGTAGGAGGCTGCGAAAAAGAACAAAAAAACACATTTTTAAAAAATCTATTGAAGTCGTCCTAGTCAGAATGGAGAAACCTGCACGTCCTGTCATTAAAAAAGGTGAAAGTCACACAGGCTAAATAAATGAAAGCTGTATTCCTATCCACCCATGTCCCCGAGGAAGCCGTGTAAAGAAAGAAGAGTGAGAGAAACAAACAAGGCAGTAAAAGTAGATACAGTATGCATAGGAATAAGGAAGGGGAAGCTTGCTAGACTGGCAGAGATCGCTGTAAGACTTGGCAAGATAAAGGTGTTTGTGCAGTTCTCACTCTCCGTCTCACTTTTGCAGACACATTCACGTAATACAGTGAGGCCCACCATTAGTTAAGAATACATTCCTGCAGGCTAAACATAATAATGCAGGAGCACAAATACGTGCCCATAATGTTGAATCTGGAGACGCATCCACTCTTGTAACAGATTCACGGGCAGAGGGTGTTGTTCACATTCATGACAAGGCCTCTGCGCTGTCAGCCCGTAATAGTTATCTCCTGCTTGGTATATGATCCTTATGTTGGCAGCACTCATAGCGATGCACTCTTCACTCGAGCTCTATCCAGCGCAGTGAACGCAGTGCTGATATCATTACTGTCCTCAACAGATGGCTTTCTGCTGTCTTTGAAAAGCATTAAATGTTCATCAGCAGCAGAAGCAAAGCACACCGAGTGAAACGTTTGAGCACATTATTAATATATCCACATCAGCATAAAAACCCCAAGAATTTGAATTTAACTCTCCTGGTGGACACATTCACGTCAGCATAAAATCCTAAACATTTGAAATGTAAATACATTCCTGTCCCTTCTTTCACCCACTGACAGGTAGCTGTGCAGGAGTCAGATGTGCTTTCTGCACAACATACTTTCTTTGGTTTAATCTTGGTTAGAGCACAAACATGTTTCCTAAACTTCACTTAACAGAAACACTTCTCCTGGACCATGGGAGTGATTAGTAATCTCCAGCATAAAGATGGTGTGCACCACGATCCCCTTCTTTCACTTAGCATTTCAATCCTTCGTCCTCGTCATCCCCTCACTTCCCCCGAGGCGTTGTGATCTGCAGATAGAACGCCGGCCCTGACAGCAGTGTTAAGCAGAGGCCTGGCTGTTCTGAAGGACAGGTGCTTCTGGCCCCATAGGGGACTGGCTCGGACAGAGGACAGGGAGAGGACATGCTGGAGCCGTCCTGGCTGATGATGACAGCTTTTGAAACGCTTTAAGCAAACGCACTAAATGACAGAAAGAGTAAAACGCCCCGGAGCAGGAGTCAGGCAGGGAGGGCTGACCAAAGCCTCTCCTGGCTTAACCCGGCCATATCAAAGGTTTCTGCGTAATCATTGATGACCAGAAGGAAAGATTCTCCTTTTCAAAGTCAAGCATGCAAAATGAAAATCTGCCATAGCTCATAGGCAACATGAAAACCTCAGTGCAACCCTGCTTTGTCTCCTCCCCTGTGATGTTGCCAGTGGAAACGCACAGCGAGCATCGCGGTGAGTTATGCTCCTGGCCATGGTGGTTCAGTTTGTTCGTGGACGAGTGGTCTAACCCTGAGAACAGTCATTTTCTCCCCAGCTCAATCTCCTTCTGCCAGTCGCCGAGGAGTGATGGGTCATCAGCTCCTGTTGTGGCTCCATGTTTGACTTGAATCACTGTGGGAGCAGCAATATGGGGCTGGTGCAATGTGTTACAGATCGCCCCTTCCGTTCATATTTTTCTTCATCCGTCTTTGAAATAAATGTCCCTGGTCGAAGGATTCAAACGGTCATCTGCATAATTTGTACAGCAGAGCTAATAAAAGACAGAATGATCCTTCAGCAGACTTTGACACTCACACTTGTGATTGCATTTTGCACAGATTACATTTGTAATCCTGTACTGAATGTTTTAATAATGTTATTGGAGTCAATAATTTAATTATTTATTCACATTTTATTTATTCACAAAATGATATGCAGATGTGCCTGATTGCAATTATCCATGTGTCAAAGTATAAATGTGCTTGAGGCCAATGCTATGGTTATGAGGGGTGAGAGTCAGCCTGAGCCGGAGGTCTCAGAGAGAGAGGGAGAGGGAGAGGGAGAGAGAGAAAAGAGAGAGAGGAAAGAGAGAGAGAGAGAAAAAGAGAGAGAGAGAGAGAGAGAGAAAGAGGAGAGAGAGAGAGAAAAAAGAGAGAGAGAGAGAGAGGGAGAGAAGGGAAAATGTAAGGCCAAGATTTGGAAAAGGAGGAAAATGATTTGTTTATTTGTTTCGGCTTTTTAAATGGCTTTTTTCTTCTTTTGTATTTTCAAAGTAGACATGTGGAGGAGCTTTAATCATTTATTTTCCATGACACAACTGTCAGAGCATTCCTGTCACTGCATCTCAAAATAAACGAGTTTTAGCGGCACCCCTTAAAGCCTTAATGTGCTTCAGTTACCACCAACTCTTTGAAGAGCTTAATAATGTCACAGTAACTGTGCGTGGCTATTAGCGCTGATCTTTGTGAATTGCACTGTTTTTCCAAGAGCCACATTTGCATAGAAAGGGGCCATATTTCCACCAAATGTATGCATATTACCACATTTAAATATGTGCATAGAGCACAGGAGCAACGAGCTGCTCTTTGCTTGGCCAGCGCAGTTGGGGTGCATGAACAGAATATTCTATTAAAATATATAAGTTGTGATATTCATGGATTCACCTGTGCTTTTCCACATTCAAAAACTGAGAAACCAGTTGGACTTGTCATTGCTACAAAATTAAATAGTTGTTGATGAGTTTTGCAACAAGCTTTTATAGTGAAGTACTTCATTAAAAATGTGAGACAGGAAGTTCCTCCCATAAGGTGAGAACAAAGGCTAATTATGTTGCTACTTCTTTGTCCTCAGTTGAAGTCAGTCTGTAAACACAAAAGCACTAATGTGTATTCATCAGCTGCTCACACATTTTAATTTGATTCAATTTGGCTTTTGTATTGTACATGGGCTGTGTTGAAAGTTATTTTCTGCCAGATAATTATTGAAGAAATGACACTTACATGCAGTCGGTAATGAAGCAGATGTAAAACACCAAAATAACAAATTAAATGGGATGTCAGAAAGTGTTAGCAACTATAAGTGGCTTCCCCTCCCATACTGAACGACTCGAATCAAAGCAGGAGCTCTAATTTGAAGGTGTCATCTGTCATGTGTCTCTGAACGGAGCTACTTCAGGAAAACAAACCCTCATTGTCCTCAATAGGAAACCACATTTCCTTATACCCAGGCAGGTCGCAGCATTTGTTTTGCTTCCTGTTCCCACTCCATTTCACACCTTTGCCCTATTTGGTTTCATTTCTGTGTTGTGATTTCCTTTCTCAAATGCCACCTCTGTCCCCTTTCCCTCTGTCTGTCAGCGGCAGTTAGCATCACAAACAGTCCGTGTGTTTCTGAGCTATGTATGTATGACAGGTGGTATTTTGTCAGTCATGTCCAAACATCACAGTCATCCCCTCGGCCTTCCTATCATGCCCGTGGAGCTGTGGGGCAGGGCATCTCTTCCACCTCCCAGCAGGCCTGCAGAGCGTTACTGCCGGGGCAGTGTTGGTGTGTTGAGGCTCCGTGGCCTCAGTCAAGCATCGCAGAGTGATCGGAGAGTTGTGGCTCAGCTGATCCAACTTGTGTGGGTGTGTGGGGAGGCACATATGGAGAGGTGTGTGTGTGTGTGTGGCTGGACACAATCGTGTGCACCTCAATGTCCAGCGCTAATACAGTAAGTAGTTTGCCCTTATGCTCTGGCTTGTGGTTCACCTTCATGAAGGACGTTGAGCATGTCAACATTTAGATTCAATTGAAAGCACAGATGGGCCAAAGTGCAGCCTACTTTACAGCAGATTATACGTACTTATTGAGAGAGTAATTGTGCCCTGTCTGCTCCACAGCATGTGGTATTACTGCTCTGACAGGTAATCAAGACATAGTCAGCAGAGCAATCCTGCAGTTTCGTACCGATCACATATAGAATCATTCTAGAGACTCACGAAGACAACATGGTTTCTATTAGTTGATCAAAGTTTTGATTTGACAGCTGAAGTTGTCAGACAGCATGGGCTTTTTAATGGAAGTGAAGGAATGGCTTCAAATATTTGTTTTATCAAGACTTCAGGCAACAACTTCACAATGTTTTCCCCCCTAAAGATTCAAGAATAGCAAAGCTTTTCTCCATATTTCACGTATTTTGCAATCTCTTTATCAGTTTGTTAATGATTATTCTTGTTTTATAGGGTTGCTACTGTATCGTTGTACGGTTCGCTGTAGCAAAATAGTCTGCAGAAGTTCTTTTTATCTTTGTCATCAGTTATATAACATAACCGTATCTATATTTTGTAGGTTGAAATTCAATGATAATTCTCAATGTTCTGTGTTAAACTCAAGGACGCAGTACCCTAACATACATCTTTTACATGTCATTAGACATTGAACTGATTTGCTGCTTTGTTTTCTTTGCTCATGTCGTCATGGTTATTTCATTTGGCAGATGTCAGTAGTTCTGTTTCATGCTTCCACTGGTTGAGCGGTGCATAAATGTCTGAGGAAACCAGCCCATTGTTAACCCATTTAAGGATGCTTTGTGATGTGGCTGAAAGAGCGCTGCTTAAATAATTCACCATTGGGCTGAATCTGTGACTCTACGGGCAAATAGAGAGGAACATCACATCACATTATATAAAGAGTTGGTGCAGAACAATTCTCATGTTTTCTTAGTGTAATATTCCTGCGATGATGACCCCCATCCTCAATAATCGGACTGTTGTAGTGTGATTCTGCCTTGGTCTGAAGTAGTGCTTATACATATTGAAATATTGAATTGAATAATATGAATATTTATAGTAATAATAAATAATGTAACACAGGTGATGAAGGTCACTTGAGTTCCCCGTAATGTATCCTTGTATACAGAACTCCTTTAGTTTGCCTAATGGCCGAAAAGAAATCAGGAATGATGAGTTTAATTTCCGAGAGTAAGGTCAAATATTTCATTACTGACCTTCCTCAGTAAAAACTAATCCCATACAAATGAAGATTCAGACAGCAAAATAAAACAAAAGAAACTCCACGAGGACCAGCGAGGCCGTCCTCGTGGATAACGGATCGTTTCATTTGGAGTTCTTGTTTGCAACGAGTAAGAAGGAGGTTTTCCTAAATTAAAATATTGATTTGTATCTATGATTAAACATTTAATTGAACGTCATCACTACTACAAGAGGGTGAGATGGTGCATCACTGATTTCAGTCGCTGACGACGGATCATTTAAACAAATAAATGGTGAAAGCTTGAGATATAAATAGTTGAATGTGTGTAAAATGAGGTCCATATCTGTACCTGCTGCATTAATTCCCCGTGGTGACATTGCGTAGGAGGGTAATCATTTTTGCAGAGTGCTTTCTTTTTTTTTTTGTAACCATCAATGCAGACGAGCCGGGACATCCATCTCCATAACTCTTACTGAAGGCCTGCCTTCTTGTCTCACCAAGCTCATTAACAAGACACATGGAAGTCATACCGACTCTGTGGCATGTGTTGAGACGTTCATCACGGTAAACAACGCCCCCGCCCCCCCTCCTCCTCTCTGCGTTGATTACCGCTGTAACTTATATCCACTGTTGCAGATGCGGAGCTTTAACTCATCTGTTCACCGGAGCCGTGCTACTTCTCAGCCGTGCAGGAGGCAGTATGAAGCCGAATGGCCCGGATAACTCGCTTTATTCAGCCGAGGAAATAGCAGCCATTATGTTTCCCCTTTATGATCCGTTCCCAGTGTGTCGTCCTGGGAGGCGACAAGTCACCCGGCGGCAGGCATCCTATTCAGCCACCTGCCAATCCTCAATCACACTTCTAATTAGCCAAACGTTCAGATTGCCTTGAACGCAGCGGGGGACCTTAAATCTTGTTTAAAAGCTTATGAATGAAATACATAAATCTCAGCGGAGATCAAATACATCCTTAACCACACAACACTGTATTTGCAGGCTTTTGTAATCATCGTCTATTTGAAGAATCATAATACCATGCGCTGTGTATCATAATGGGCAATCCACTGAGGAACACAAACACTCCTGAGGGTCTTGGAATAAATACCCCATTTTTTATTTTAGACGCTCAGACACTCTAAATTTAATGTAGACTCATTTTCATTCTTGTTTACAGAAAGCAGATGAGCTGCTTCAAGCTTGAGTCCATTGCCTGCACCTATACAGCCACAGTCATTGTCATGCATGCGGCGATGTGTCTGATATAATCCTATCTTTAGGATTCATCAGGGCTCCTGTGGTAGTTTGCAGTGTGTATCATGTCCAGGCTTTGCAAGCTAATAAACAGCAGTGTGAACGCCGGGGCAAAGGGGTGACACATTGTCTTACCACGTATGCTACTTTGAGATTTTTCTTGTAAACACATCCAGCAGGTCAATAAGCTGTCATAATGACGATCGCATCACAGCGGCTTCTGCCCTTCCCAGTAACGATCATGACTCGCATCCATGCGCCGCAATGATCGAACTGTCTGGGGTAATTAAATCGATTCAACAAAAACAAGCTACAATAATTCTATGAGGAAATATTCATTAACTTTTATTTGATACAGGAAAACCTACTGAGAGCTTATTATTTACAAAGCGCCACTGTTCACACGGAAGGAAAACACAGCTTTGTAAACACAATAATCAAGTTAAATGACATGCGTGTATAGAAGTGTTAATACAACTGAATTTGTCATTTTTTTATTCCCTACAGGAGTTTCTGGCACTTGTTAAGCATCCGAGGTGCTGATCACAGACCATCTGTCATACCTTCGACTGATTTAATCATAATAAAGGCGCGTAGACTCCTTCATTAGGTGCAGATCCTCCAGGTGAAATGTGATTTATTTCTCTGGCTCCAAACAGTTAAGTGGCTTTATAAGTTTTCCACTTTCACGTCCCTGCAGCTGAGAACTTCTCGTCATATATCTGAAGCTCATTTTAAAAACTTCAGAGCATTTCTATCGCTTTCATGCTGCTGTTATTTTTACTCTCCGGCTTCAAATCAGGCATGATATTTCTGTTTTGGCTTTCAGTCTTGTTTATTATTTCCGGATTATCTGGGGAAACCCCCAAGACCTTCGCACAGCAGTCATTTTCAATCGTATGCTTTATGAACCATTTCAAACCAAATACCTTTTTTTCCATTTGTGATCATCTGTTTGCTGTGTGATACAGCTGCAGCTCTAGCTACAGGTACTGTATAAAGTGTGGTTGTAAAATGACTATTCCTCCCCCACTGTACCCCTGTGGATACGGCCACTCACTCCCGAAACCTGCAGACGCATATAAAGCCCGGACCGCGGAGCCACGCCGATACATCATCAGCCCTCTGAGAAGTAGAGAAAGCATGCTGCGGTTGCTTTCAATCATCCACAATAAGACAAAACATATTTAAAAGAAGCACGGTGCTGCTCAAGGTTATTTCCCTTGTCATAATGGATTAATAATTAACACGTCTCTCGATCAGAGATGCTAAAGGAACTCCTGCGAGTTGCAAAAATGCAACAAAAGTTCAGGAGGTCGACGCAAAAGTCGCAGCGGAGCGGAGGGAAAAAAAGCATGAAGTAAAGATATGTGTGAGTAATGAGTTGCACAGTGAACTTGAGAAGAGGGGAGATCAGTAGAGTGTGTAGGAGGGAGAGACTTGCGAATTCTGGTTCAAACTCAAAATTCATTTTGAGTGAGTTGTAGTTCACAGCCCACAGCAGAAACCTTCCCAATGTGATTTTCCCTGCGGCGGATATCGTTGCTCCGAAGACCCTTGAATCAGCTTTCAGTCAGTTCCATCACTAAAGCCTAACCAATTAATGTGAGCGCCTTGAATGCATGTTTACACGTCTATTTATCTCAATGCTCCATCGTGTTCCAAGACTCTGAGCTTTAGCAACAACTAAGAAGCCAATTAGCTTATAAAAAAACCGAATGAGTTGTTTTGAGCCGCAGTTAAGCCTCAGCTGTCCGTAACAGCCACGAGGGGACCGTACTCTGCCGTGGCAGAGAGACGTGCGGCCGTGTGTGTCGGAGGCCGCCGGGACAGACAGTCCTCGTCTCAAGAGGCTCCATACTGGGAGCCAGAGCTCACCAAACCCCTTGTGATCCAGATATCTTCTCTCAGCTTGTCGTCTGCACTACAAAACCTCCTGCTGTTGTTTTTCACTCGAGCACACACACACACACACACACACACACACACACACACACACACACACACACACACACATAAAGAGATTTCTGAGTCAGCCTGACCCGCGCAACACTAACACCACCCAAAGCGCTCAAAATGAACGTCATGGAGTAAAGAAAGAGTGCAGATGATGCACCGGCAAACAAGTCTGAGGATTGCTCTCAGTGTAAAGCCATGTTGAAGACCTTTTGCACCCAAACCATGCTGTAAATGTTACCGAGCCCAAGGCGCTCACTGCCACAGATGCCGTACACACACACACACACACACACACACACACACACACACACACACACACACACACACACACGCATCATAAAAGATTAATTATGGGATAGAAAAAAGACCCTCCAGTAAATAAGAAGCTGTTGCCTTTGAGCGGTGATTTATCAGTGTTTTACGTAACAGTCCAGAAAAGCTGCGGCAGGTTTTTACTCTGCACCTGACTGTTTTGTTTATGTGACATTAAAATGTGATGGACGTTCCTCTGTATGGATCGCTTTAGCCTATTGGGTTCTGTGTTCATATGAGTAATTCACTAACTCTCCTCACACCTGCCATCATTAAAAACAGGCCTATTTATTCCTACTTGTCCAACTCTGTTGTTGAATGATTGGTTTGATCGTTAGACAGCTAATGCTAGCTAGAGCTCCTCCTTCGTATAACGTTTATTGTTATTAGCTCAGTGTTCACTGGAGACACGAAGAGTCGCTTTAGCTTTAGAAGTGTCTCTGCCCGGCACCTTGATAGCTGAAGTGACAAACACTGCCTCCTCAAAACACTTCTTAAAAATAACATTTGAAGACGTCAGGGAGCAGACAGACAGGCTGAAAGAACATCTAAAATCCCAGCGTTCAACTGTCTCCGCTGCGACTGTGAGTTACAGTTGTGGCACGCTTTGTCATCGGCACACTTCTCTGCTTTGAGAGATATGTGAGTAAGCAAACGGCAAAGAGTCACTTTGTGTTTATTTCTGGGTTAAACAAACGTGGACTCAGCCCTCTTCCAGTCTCTTAGACATTTTGCATTGCTGCTACAATCTCAGCTCGCAGCTTTTTAAAAGCCTCTGAAAGTGGCGTCGAAGGGTCTGTAACAGATCTCTCCGTTTTATAGCCTGTCGTTCTCAGTCTGTCGTCACTCAGCTCGTACCTCCCTGGTGGGCTGCGACGTTCTGATTGTCCTATCTGCTGCTGGTGGTGGGAATATGTGTGTGTGTTTATTTTGGGAGCTTGGTGTGCCTCTCAGTGGTGTATAGTGTGTGAATGTAGAGTGTGTGGCGCTCCTGTCAGAACACATTACATAAAGTGTGACGTCCACTGGAGAAACGAGGCCAAAGATTCTAGATGTGCAGAGCATGCCTTTTATGAGACACACTTACTGCCGTAGATTCATATACTGGAATAACTGTACATTTATATAAATCTAATCTAATCTACGTGTCAAAAGTATGTGGACACTCGCATACATATACGTCTGCTGCTGTTCTCCATCCATCCATCGTCTACCGCTTATCCGGGGTCGGGTCGCCGGGGCAGCAGCTCCAGTAAGGAACCCCACACTTCGCAAAAACGCCAGCTCCGACTGGGGGATCCCGAGGCGTTCCCAGGTCAGTGAGAAGATATAATCTCTCCACCGAGTCCTGGGTCTTCCCCGGGGTCTCCTCCCAGCTGGACGTGCCTGGAACACCTCCCTAGGGAGGCGCCCAGGTGGCATCCTTACTAGATGAACCACCTCAACTGGCTCCTTTCAACGCAACTAAGGGAAATCTTGTGCAGCATACAATGATATTGTAGAGGAAGACATTTTCCTTTGTCAAAATGACAATGCCTTCGTGAACAGAGAAGAAATGGACGTTTGCTGTGGAAGAACTTGACATGTGATGTCCGGGTGTCCACCTACTTTTGGCCATGTAGGGCCTTTAGGTAATAAATGCATCTCAAATGTTTGGATTGACAGCTTTACTGTATTTTCCTTACATGATGTGAGTCTGAATATCTTTGAGGTCATTTAAAGACGCTACCAACAATCTTCTGACATTTTACAAACTTAAAGATGAAAAATAATCAGCAATAGACAACAATCGTTATTTGAGGACTGAACGCTACCTTTAATAACTAACAATCAGAATGCAGGTGTTGCAGTACTCATCCAGTGTGCGGCGGACCAAAGAGCTGAACTCTGCGTGTGCTCATATAAAGCTCGTCATGTTCCGGTCTGCTGAAGCTGTCGTTTCACTTTTAGGAAGTCTTAAAATAGTCGCCAGTCTCAGGGCTCATCATTATCATCTCTTCCCTCACTGACTCTCGGAGCTGCTTCTCTCTCGCCTTCTCTCCCCCCCCTCACACTGCCCCCCTTCACTCACTCTTTGTTTCCCCCCCCCCCCCCACTCCCGACATTTTATTATTCATACCCTGCAGTACAATGTCTTCAGTTTAGCCTTTTATTATTCAAGCAGATCGAACCAGATGTTTGAAAGATAAAAAAGATCAGTCGCTCCTCTAGCGGGTGCGAAGACACCCTGAGCCCGTGCATCTGTTGAGACTCCACTGTGTATTAAACCAGCTGATGGGGGAACAAAGATGTGCACGTCAACGACGGCACGCAAATATGAAATAAATCATAGTCCGGTTCACCTTATCATGAGTGCTGCAGCTACCAACCCTTGAGAGGGATTGATTTCTTCTTCTTCTTTTTTGCAGCTGTCATGGTTTCAGAGCGAAGTCTATCTCATAAAGTAATGGAAAGAATATAAGGAGAATGAGTGAGAGAGAGGTCCTTTGACAAAAAGAAGCAAGAGTTGGAACTGCCTTGACACTACTCGTCATCCGAATGAAAGGTTTTGATGTTTGAAAACAGAATGGTAGAAGAAATATCTCCTGGCTAGACGCTGAGCCATGAGCTTACTTTGAAGACTCCCGGGTGCATCTCAACGTTTTCATAACCCCATGTGCGCGTGTGCGTGATAGCGACGCGTGTTTCATAGTGTACACAGGTGTAGATGCATGCGTTCACGCTGCTCGCACTTTTACACTCGGGTTGTGTGAGTAGTTTTGGATTGAGGCGGGGGGATAATGAACGCTCCAGTATTCCTCTCACTTACAATGAAAGATGTGGATTGAGGTCACATTGAGCACCACTGCAGCAGAAACATCAAAGGCCCTCCTGGCTTCATACAGTGACGTGCTTGCGTACGCCCTGGCGTATAACCACATAGCTTCACGGCGCACGTCTCCAGAGAGCTCCATGTATTCTCTGTGTGTGTGTGTGTGTGTTTGCGTGCGAGTGGCTGCGTCTGATAGATAGAGTATGTTAGGTGAAGAAATATAACTCTCCCTCCATGTTAATAAACCTGCCTGTTTGTGTAATTTGAACCATCCATTTTCTCAGAGGACCTCCTTATCTCTTGCTTTTCCATGTCGGCTGTAACTCATTCTCAACTGGAGCGAATGTAGAAATGTGCGGTCATAGTGTACGTTGGGGCTGGGAGACGATTGGAGTCAATACCTTGATTTGAATAACCATTCTTTCCTGACATCTCTATATATCACAATATGATAATGTACTTTATTTGTCCCCTTGGGGAAATTCATTTCATTCAGTTTTATTTCTTGATTAACACACACACACACACACACACACACACACACACACACACACACACACACACACACACACACACACACACACAGGCACATGCATCAATATGAAGAGATGTCAGAATGATGTGTTGCTGCAGCACAGCGCCCTGAGCAGTTAGGGGTTCAGTGCTCAAGGTGAACTGGCACCTCTCCAGCTACACTTTGTTCTTGGTCCGTGCGGGGGACTTGAACCAAGTTGTTCCCAAGCCAAGTCCCTGCGGACTGAGCTACTGCCGCCCTTATATGGCGAATATATGGCCAAAAGCATGAACATCTGATCATTATACCCATCGTTCTAGTCGTTATTCCTTCATAGAATAGATACAGACTCTTAAAAAACAAGCTTCCTCTGCCATGGGTTAAAATACAAGAGATAAATAACAATAAATAAGTAATAACGCTTGGGATAAAAGTGCTAACATTTCCACAATTAATAGAAATAGACATTTCCAAAAAAAACAGCAGCAGAAACTAATATTTAATATATATTTATTTTTTGTGCAAAATGATGAAATAAAAAGATGTTTCTCGTTTGGGAACATTTCATCGTCTTCCAGAAGAAAGTTTTTTTCAAATCATTAGACAATAATGTGAAGGGTCTGGAACTAAACATGTTGCGTTCCCTCTGGTTGGTGTCGTGCGCAGCTCCACCAGTCCTCTCTGCGGCTCGTCGCCCCTGAGCCGGCCGATCTAGTTATATGTTAGTGAAAAAACACAGATTGAAATCTGATCCTTTCTTATTGTACTGTGTTTGGTCCACCTCTTCCTGTGTTGCAGAGATGCTCTCTGTAATGACAGCGGGCTCTACAGTGCAGCCAGTCACTGCCTAAGTCATTGACAATAAGAGTGTATGAATTTGGAAAATGATTTGTTTGCACACGGGATTCACTCTGTGGCGACACCACGGACAACAAGCTGTTACCTCTCGTCTCAAAGCAAAGAGCAGCTACCAGCTTCTCGTTTCAAGCCGACACTGACCTTCACTTCCACAGAAAGTGGAGACATAAGATGAACTTGTGAGATGTACTAAGATACATATTAATCCACATTAAGAGGAAGTATCAGCAGATCTTATTAAGACCATCGTTCCTCCTCCACCAAACTTTACAGTTGCTAGCATTCAACACACCCAGATGTATCTATTCAGACAACACTTTCCACTTCTCCAGAGTCCACTGGTGACACTTTGGCATTGAACACGTGTATCTTGCACATGGTGCAGCTTGTCATGGAAACGGATGTCACCAAGATCCCAACAGGCAGTTTTTGTGCTGATGTTTTTTTTTTCTTGAGGCAAACCGAGTACAAATAATGTTTTGCACTTTATATACTTCAGGACTCTGCAATCCCATTCTGTGAGCTTGTAACTTCTTCGGCTTCATGGCTGAGCTGTTTTTGCTCTCAGGTATTTCCACATCACAGGAGCAGCCCTGAAAGTTGGCGAGGGCAAATCTCATAGGGCAGAAATTGAGTTATTGGAAAAGATTGCATCTTCTGACAGTATATATATATATATATATATATATATATATATATATATATATATATATATATATATATATATATATCCATGTACAATTTTGCAAAATAACTTTTAGTGTGATAAGTTGGAGTTGACATGCCAACAGGAATGTGTGTGCTTGTTTTTCATTGGACTTTCCTTGTACTCCTCAGTTGGCCGCAGAGGTCATGGGCTGCGGCTCCTGGACCGGCCAGAGGAGGATAAGCTTGTTGAAGTCATCACAAAAGGAGAGAAACTGCAATCCCCTGTCTCTCCTAACAGTATGAGGCAGAGGAACAGCAGTACAGAATCAGAGACGTATGATGTTTGATGGAGAAAATGTCGAAAGAGTCCAATCTCATCTCCTTAAAAGTTTTAACTCGCTCCATTTTTTTGAAGGGAGTTGTTTGTGTCGGCAAAATGCTGAGTGAACGGCAGCGCCGATAAGCCTGAACACTCCCGGACGGACAAATCAGCACTCTGAAACTAGGCAGAGTAATCTTGACTTTTTTATACACTTTGGTGGAGATTGTCATAGCTGTTTTTCTCCCTCTCTTGTCTAAATGAGTGTGCGTGCAAAGGCTGTCCCCCAGCAGGCCTGTTATGCCATTATCAGTCCTGTCTGGGCTTTTATGTTTGCCCACAGAACACGACCGGCATTCCTCCCGGGACAAAACTGCTGACTGCCACAAGCTCATATCCTCAACCTAAAAGCTTATCGGCCTCGCTCTTCAGGCAGGGATTATGCAAATCGGATGACTCAGGTGAAGCATTAAACATGCCTGAAGTTTGAAACAAACTACTGTATTTTCGCTACGGGTATCTGTCATTAGCATGTGCGCAGCGCGGCGGCTAACTATCATTTCCATGATCACGCAACGGCTTGATGTTCAGGAACAGTGTATTAAGTATGTACACTTTTCCTCTCACCTTTTTGCCAGTGCAGTTTGTATCTGGTCCCTTGCTACCTTGGGATGTCTTGAGTGCTCGTGTTGAGATGCGCGAGGCCTCTAATGGCCAGTGGAGGAGTTTAAATCCGACCATTACATACAAATGAATCCAAATAGTTTTTTGTGGCTGACCCTGAAATTATATCTTTGGTTAGAAAGAAAGTTGAATTCAGTTAGAGTAATTTCTCCACACAAATGATACTCCAGGCAGTGTATTTGACAGCTTGGAGACATGTAAGGGAGATACAATTTAATGGTTATTATTTCAATATATCTAAAAATCCCACGGCCTTGATTCCTCTTTCTCTTTTTAATTATTGTTCATATAATTGTCTGCTCTGATGGAGCATTATATTGTGTTTGCCGCTCGCAGATTCTTTATATCTACGTCTGTGCACAAACACAAATGAGGTAAAACAATATAAATCAGTTTAATGGCACCTCCTGAACAAAGAGCGAGCTCAAAGCTGGGGGAGTTTATAAGACGTTGAAGTGTCAAAACCAGACGACAGTCCCATCACTTTTTCAACACACTCATAGTTAAACTTGCTACTTTACTTAACCTTGGCCTCAGACGGCAACGATAAATAAGCCATCACTCTGAAAGATCTGTCATGTTTAAAAGTGCACGAGATAATTCAATTAAAGATTGACACGGTTTTCACATCACACCACAAGTCACTGATTCCTCAGTGCTCACTGTCTTCACTGGCTTCATTAAAGTGTTACAAGCGAACTCTCAGCGCTCTCACTTTGTCACCATCCTACAAATATTAAATTATCATTATTTACAACATCCTTCGAGGGCCATATTAATTATTGAACTCATAACCTCTGCAATTGTTTTTGAGACACAGCCCATTCATTTCACCTTTCTTTTATGCTGTGCAAAAAAGCAACTTTGTTTTATCCATGTATCTTTCCGTTTTGTCAGAAATCAGAAATCCTTTATTAGTCCCACAACGGGGGAAATGTATCTTGTCACAGCAGAAGAACATATGAAGTAAAAAGGCCGTACACAATAATTAAATAGAATACAAAATAATACAAGTACCAAGAGGTTGATAGAAAATTGCACATGGCAGTGATAATTGCACAGCAGTGGTGGAACAGTCTGTTCTTGGTGTGGGGGTCTACCTCTCTATCTGTCCATGTGTTTATGTTCCGCTCTGCAGAGAGCTGCTTGTTGGACTAAACTCCGCTGAAGAGCGTTAACTTTATCCAAACACTCGTCCTCTCAGCTCGTGCAGTTCGGCATGTTTCGTGCTGTAATGACGCTCAAGATTATTTTTCATCACCGCAAGCGCGTCCGCACAAACTAGGCACACTGGCCTTTTACTTCCACAAAGAAATAATCGTTCGTCTATTTCTCCTGGAAAGTGCGACATTCCGCATCCACCTTTCTCTTGTTTTACACTCGCCACGCTGCGTTCGCTGATGTCAAAGACCGTCACGTTTAATATTGAAGTTTTTTGACATGACGTGACCACGTGATGACACGTTCCGCTCGTGTTGTGTTCAAAGACCCTGACCTTGGACAGGAAAAACGCCCGATTTATTCTATTGCCGTCTATTTCTTTTTTCTAGTGGATTTTTTCAACAATCCTAATAATGTTAGTGTAGTCTAATATGTATCTGGAACTGTGCAGAAATACCAGGTTTAAACAGAATGAATAGACGATGGTGTTTAATTTGAACTTTAAAATGTTCCTTCCTTGTGTCTTTAGTGAGCAGGGTGGAGTCGTGTCAGTGCTGTGAGGTGACGAGTGGTGCTGCATGTTGAGAAAGTAACGATGAGGCCGCTGCTTTCTCTCCTCCCTGCCTGAACTGTGGAGACTGCAATTTAACAAAGTTTACTTATGAAACTCCCCCTTTGTCTCAAATTCCCATATTTTTTATAGCGGTTTTAGAACAAACTCCTCTTTAATCTGCAGTTAGAGGATAAGACAATCCCTCCTTAATCAAGGCCGTATAAATTTCACACGGCCTCATCCGTGTCAGGAGATTCTCCTCGGCTCCTCCTCTCCACACCTCCACATTTATACAATCTCACTCCATGGCACACTCCTGGCTACTTCTGTTCAAACCCACCGTTTCCGTCACCCGTTTCATCTTTCCATACGAGCGCAAGCATGTTTAATCCAAGTCGGGGGAAATCAAGCTCTCCCTCCCTCTCTCTCTCTGGGTGCATTTCCAACACTTGCACGTAGAAATGCTTAATGAGCCGCATGTAGTGACGGCTTCTGATCCGGTTCTATGGGAAGATGAGCTCCATAATGACTTTATTGATTTGAGCTAGCTATGCAACAGCAATATAGGAAATGGTAAAATGTGAAATTAGGCTTGCTAGGTATGTTGTCCAGGGAATAACTAAGACATTACAGGATATTGATTCAGTTTATACAAAGACAAAAGTGACAGAAGGGGGAGAAACTGCTCTAGTGCTATATAACAAAGAAATGTGTGCGATTAGCTCAGTTATGTCATTACTGCAGAGGGACGAAGGTCAAGTTGAACACTGCAGTGAACATTAATCCCAAATGGCTTCTCAGCAACAACAAGAGAAAAATGCAAAGAGATCAAGAGCTGTGTCTGATACCTCGTCGCTCCTGGGCTGAGACCATGAATTGTACAAGCAGCGGGGCTAAATATAAACGACCGCAGCCTTAAGATGCTGGCTGAGGTCCAGGTCCTGGTCTCAGCCACACATTAGGGTTAAGGAATGTTTAACTGAGTCATTACCCAGAGGCTTTGCACCGCCCCCACCGGTCAAATGTTAATGTTTAAGTGAGAAGTTTATGGTGAGGTGGAATTCATAAGAAAAAAGAAAAAGACGTCCTGCCTGAGAGACTTAACTCAAGTGCAGAAAGTCTCATTATACACACGGTGGAGGTCTAAATGTGTCCTTTAGGAGAGGTCCTAACTATAAATGATATTCAGTCGAACCAGGTTGGATTGGTTTGTTTCTGTATTGTTTGTATCTATTATTTTGACCACCCAATGTATATCCATGAGTAGGCTAAGTACACAACAGCGCCACAAACTGCCTCCTCCAAACCAAAATGATCATAACGTTGAATTGTATTCCTTCATGAAGTGTAGAAAAATATATAAGTAGAGGGGGGGGTTGTTGTGATCGTGTGTCGGCATCAGTCTGAGTGATGCTGCGTCTCAGAGTTTATCCTTGTGAACCAGTAATAGCTGCACACAAATGGACAAAAGCTGAACTATTGACAGCTTCACAATAAAATGCCTGAACTGGAGCATGAAAGTAATAAACATTTAGAATTAAAAAATCAAAGTTGCAGGCCGCTCTGTCTAAACGGTGAATGTCGCCGGTCATATGAGGAGAGCGTCGTGGATCGCTCACAACATTGTGGTATGAAATAGAGAGGAATCAATTAAACACAGACACAATCTTAGTTGATTAATTGATTATTAAGTCTATCTTAACGGTACCCTCAGACCACTGCTGCCCTTCTTTGGCCCGTATTTGGGTCTTCTCATTTGACCGAGCAGAGAATAACTCGGCGTGTTCGCGATTATATTGATTTTACTGCGTTCATACATCTCGGCCTGATATTACACTGCCGCCAAAAGAGTTTAGAAATGATTGAAAACTTCACACATGCAAATCCAGTGTGAATTTATTCAGAAAGGATTGACAGAAGAAAGATGTGAAAACGTCCTCCTGCGCTCTGTGACAGAGGCTCAGCCTTCATGTGTTTCCATTCTGTTTCTCTTTCCTGCTGCCTTCCAGCTAGAATCATGTAGCTCGCCTCTTCTCCAGATGTATATTGCAGGCTGTTCTACAGTCTCTTAACCGCCTACGCTGCAAAAAAAAACGAAGAAGATGACTAGAACGGCATCATGACGGCTTAAATTATGCCTGTAGATTGTTTGTACGAATGTCGATATACTGTATCCCTGGACATCTGTCATGTTTATCTCTTATTGCTCATTTGGATTCAGATTTCAGCATTAAGTTAAAATCAGTTTAAAAGATGCGACAGAGTTCTGGACCTGTTGTTGGCTGAAAAGGCAGAAACAAGTTTGAGTGGCAGCATATTAATTGTTGCACAACCTGAGGATGAAATGAGCAGCAGGAGATGTGAAATGTTAATTATGTGTCACATTTACAACAACGTGATCCAAATCCTGCAATGTAGAACTTTATAAAGTTATAGTTATGAGCTTGTAGCTTGTAAGACGGCTGGTTTCAGTGGAGCAGATTCACCAGTCCGGTTGTTGAACTACGCAAACACACCAAGCATCCACTTGTGTTACCGTATGTCGATGCTTTTCTCAACTCCTCGGCTTGCAGAGAGCATCGTTTGGGGCTTTTTGACAAGTAAATTAAATCTGAAATCATCTGCTGTAAGTGGTATTTGACAGTCAGCTCCACCCCTAGCCCGGCATAAAAGTCTTACGAGCTATTATCTGCTCCTCTTTGCGAGGTACCCATTAATGTAGCTTTCACTGAAAGACACTTTAGAAACGTGTTTTATAAGGAGCGTCTCTTTTCTGTGATTTCTCAGCAGGTGAATGGACACGTATTAATGATGGACAGGGTTGATAAGGATATTCTTTGGACAGTGTAAATCACACTCAATCTAAAAATACTCAAACTCAAACAGTGTCCCACGATGAGGAAAGAGCGGCGAGTTTGGTGTTTCAAAAGTTACAAAAACTTTCCCAAAGACAAGTCGGTCTAAATGAGCCACCGGCACAGTACGACTGGAGAGCATGATGTTCTTCTGTTGCTGCTGCTGCTGCCAGCCGTGTCTCACTGTAGAGAGAGCGAGAGAGGGGGCGCTGCCAGTGATGTCAGCGGTCCCAGGGCCCCACATTTAATTGATGTTGGTGCAACGAGGGCAGCGGTCATAAGTTTGCAGGAATATACCGTATTAGAGTTGAATTATTGAATTGTGAGTGTTGTTTTTTTGCCCTCTCTCTTTCACAACACTCTAATAACAATCAGAGTTATTACTGCCTTTAATTCTAGCTTGTTTCTGACCCGGCCTCGTGCACAATAAAATCGGTAATTAGCTGTGCTCAGTACTGTCGAAGCCACTGTCTGTATCTAATCCTCTCTCATTGTGTAGGGACAAATTGTTGCTTTCATTAAGTGTGTTTATATTTGGCTATATTTCGGCTTCTTGACTGTTTACAAATTGCGTTAGTTTCTGTTTTGCCATTACCGATAAGGCCTCGTGTGTGTGTGTGTGTGTGTGTGTGTGTGTGTGTGTGTGTGTGTGTGTGTGTGTGTGTGTGTGTGTGTGTGTGTGTGTGTGTGTGTGTGTGTGTGTGTGTGTGTGTGTGGAGGCCTGCTGGCTCATGCTGTGTAATGCACACCTCTATATTTCAGGGCTAATGCGCAGTAGAGAAGTCCAGCAGTCACACTTATGGAGTGGAGTGAGAGAAGGCGGACAAGCCACCGCCTCCAGTCTCAGAGGCGCGAGGAAGATTCTGTTGATTTTGAAGCTGCAGGGGAGCGAACAACTCTTAATATGAAAGTTTTATTCCAAATTTCTTGTGTGCCACGCAGGAATAAAATCTGGCTTCTTAAAATTCATCAATCAATATTTAAAAACACAGATGGTTCTGTCCTATGAATAATTAGAATTCATTAGCAAGCTTTTCTGCCAGCAGTCATTTTATTAAACTAGATGTTATTTTTCAGTGAGCACTACAGTAGTGGAATAATAACTGTGTCAGGATGATCCACCGTCATGTCATATGTTTACAGGAATCTAGATCCATCAAAGCATTCGTTCACATTAAACCAGTGGCGGGCCGTGCATGTCACACCTTCAGTGATGTCCTACACAGTCCTACCTGAATTACTCCCCCTCTTAATACCATCATTATGACGCCATGGCTCTAGAAACTATACATTTAGACAGAAACGCAGTATAACCGGGCGGTGCATCACCCTAACAACAGAGTTATATTAATATTTCCGAAGCATTTATAATCAATAAATCCGCATTTACAATTAAGAGTGTTAAACTACCAGCTTTAAAATCGCTAGGATACTGTCAACACTTAAAAATAAAAGGTGCTTTTAAGGGATTAGTCTACAAAGTTTTATTAAGTCCACTAAAAGTAAGTGTTCACTAAACAGCGCATTGTCGCACCTAAAGCAGTTTCATTTAAGAAACGTGACGATAAAGAATAAAGACACACAAACTATTCACTGAAAATAAAAGAAAACAAACAAATAATGTGCATTTGTACATGAGGATATCTTTGCGACTGTGGTGAAAGTGTATTCCTAGCCTTGAATGTCCACTTTGATAAAGGTTAAACCCAAACAATTCAACAAGTCTCCTTGAGTACTGTTACTGCACAGCTGAGCCAGTGCGCCACACACATCTCTACATCTCTTGCAGAAGCATCACACATTTTATACATTTGTCAAAAAACTAAATGCTTGTTACCAAAACAACTGATTATTTGAACACAAAACCCATCCTCCTTTCTTTCCTCAAGAAGACTTCAATGACTGTTGTACAGTTCATCTGTGCGTTTCAGTTCCACCAATAAGTCCTTTTCTACAGACACGGAGGCTCACGCTGAAAGCCGAGTCTGTCCAGCAGCATTTCTGCCATAAGGTTTAATTCGCTTTAAGGCCGAGAATGACGGCTCGGCAGAAGCAGTGGACACAGGGATAGACTCGCTAGCGTCGGGGTTTGCCGTTCTCTTCTCACGATGTCTAGCTTTTCTTGAAAAGTTCGTCTCGAAAATGGCGTTGTAATTATATCTGCGACCACATCGATCTCTTCTCCTCCTTCAGCCATTGTGGGTTGAAAAAAAACAGCTTGTAGAAATCTACACAAATTAGCTTGTTCAAAGTTTGCTAGCTCTGCATAGCTCTGCCTCTCAATAGTGCGTATCCAATCAAAAGACGTGGACGTGCTGACGTTATCGTACGCCTGCTAGCTGGCCCCGGTGTCGCCAACTTGACATCTGATTGGTTAACGCCACAGTTTTGTCTTTGTTCACTTTAAGCTACAGGCGCCCGCACTGTTGATTCTGAAGGCCTCAGGGCAGATCTCTTGGACCCTGGCAACACATCATGGCTGAAATATGATTGGATAAAAACTCTAACATAAAGGTCAGACCTCTAAATCTCCATCTGAGGCTGGAAGCAGCGCAACCAAGAGGAAAGCTATGAAATGAAGAGAATAGACTATGGGGAATAATTTAATACATATTTGTGGAAAAAAATAATCAAAATTAAATTTATATTCTGATGATGTTTAGGCCAGCAGAGAAGGCCTTGCTGGCCCTGACGGCCCACCACTGCATTAAACACTTTTAGGGCGAGGTTGCATTTCTTTCCACATTACAGGAATGAACTAGGATTGCCTTCTGATCACACAAAGGAAGGAAACAGATGATGGGGGGGGGGACAATCTGCAGGAATCCATCAATCCAATACTTTGAGGTGACGGGCTGTAACTTTATGACTTCCATAAGCAGACTTCCAGGATTTCCACATCTCATTTGGAAGAGAAAACTAAAGTGAATCTTGAAATAATCCCATGTTTTTTGTTTTTTTTATCCTAACCAATAAAATGACGACCAAAGAAGTTACCTTCATCGTGTCGCATCATATAGATGATTTTTAATATTGTTGCACGACCAGCTTGCATACGTTCTGCCTCTGTGGAGCCTTTAATGTGTCTGTAAAGAATGTTTCACAGAGGCATTGATTCAGCACTATAGTAATTGATGAGGCTGCACTTTACTGCGGCTCGTCCACAGTAATCTTTTAATTATCACCACGAGAAGAGTGAGCGAGTTTCCACCCACTGACGCGCTGCTTTAGTCTTACGGTGAGCCTGCACACTCTCACAGATGAAGTCTGACCTTTGGTTGGTGTACTAGTGGTTGTAATTGGACCCCCACCATGAAAGAAAAATCCTTCTCTTCAACGCTTTCATTATATCTGGACTCCAAAAACCATTCCACTCAGAAATGTCATGTGGGATTAGAGCTTAGTCTGACTGAGACGTCATTAGTTTTTACATCCTGTGTTATGGGCAGCTGAGATCTGCTCTCTCCGGCTGACAAAAGCACGCACACGCACACACGCACACACACACACACACACACACACACACACACACACTGGTGTCACAGTGTGGAGGAGAGTGAGTGGCATTTTTGTTTGCCCTAAGGTTTTCCTGTCATCCCTTTCCATCCCTGTGTGTGTGAGTCTTGATGTCGATGGCGGCTGGACCTTATGTCACGGCCATTTCTGCTTCAGCTGGAGGGCTCCTTTTTTTGACGGCGGATCTGAAGGTGCTGGGTGTCAGATGGTAATCCAGCAGGACTAATAGTAGCCAGCTCTCCTCCCTCCTTCTCACACACACACACACACGTTTCTCCCCTTACCTCTCAGGGTCACTCACTCCTTTAGTTGCTGCTGCCGCCTGTGCTTCCCCGCTGTTAAGCCTTAGTAACGTCCCCTCCAGCTGGAGGCTCGGCTCAGCAGCTGGCTCCAACACAGATAGAGACAATCAATGGATAGATAGCCGCGCTTTGCTTTCCTCTCTGTGGGTGCTGGACAGAATGGAGTGGGCTGTTTATAATGTAATCTCAACAGGGAAGGAAGGATTTAATTGCGAGCTCGACAGCATGAACAAAGCCTTTAACTTTGAGCGTCCATGTGCATGTTGATCCCCGAAGTATAGTGTACATACACCTTACAGTATATACAGTATACAAATCTCTGTGCAACTGGCCTAGAGCGAACCCTCTGGCTATATGTTATGCTCCATACTGTTAGCCTGATGTTGGCGTTATATTGTATATATTTTGTATTTTCACCTTATTGTAAATGTAATGTTAGTTTTTTATATGTGTACTCTTTCCACTTTTTATTGCAACTGCCAGAAATTTCCCTCGGGTGGAACAAAGTTTTATCTTATCTTATGAAGAAAGGCAGTGGTTTGCATCAAATCACATTACAGTAATTCAGGGAAACGACGTAGGGATTACTGCAATTATATTATGTTTCCCCCGTGGCTGAGTTGTTATACTGTGCTGTAATGCAGACTGCTGTGATACCACAAATGTGCCCTGATTAATTTCCCATCTAATGGTTTAAGCAGACACTTTCTCACCCTGACCTGCAAGGGTTCATACTAGTTAATCACCTGTGGGATTCAACCGGGCATGAATCACACGGATTCAAATCATGTTTAACAATACAAATCCGAGAAATAGATTCAATTAGCTCGGGGAGGGGAACAGTATGGGCGCCACATTGGAATGATGCAGTTGGTGCATTACTGAATTGGATTTTCCTCTTGCTCTTTTTCTCTGTTTCCTTTCTTCTCACTTCTTTCTCCAAACTTCATGTACGCATCTCCGGTTGTCTCTCTGATCGGCCCCCTCTCCCTCCCGCTGATCCTCCACCTCTCCACCAAAGTATAAGAGCACTACGCATCCTGTGCAGAGAACAGCTACTCTACATGCTTTATAAATAATGAATCACTGAAGCAACATGCCAGAGGCAACATGGTGACTTTGAGCACCGCCTTTTCCTCCCTCCTAAGGTGCCCCTGCTTTAAAGGTTAAAAAAGAAAACCCATCAGAGTGTCCGGCGACTGATCGATCACTCACTTTATACAAGTTCCTGTGGTGTTTTGGGATGTGTGAACTTCGCGGTGGCTTACTTGTCCTCCATGCTTCTTAGAAAGGCTGACAGCATCAACAGGGAGGCGGGATGTGCGCCATGACAAATTGATCTGTGTTGGACAGGAGATGAAAGAGGCGAGGCAGAAAGGAGCACGAGAGACGACAGACTTCTAATTAAATTGGACAGATAAAGGGAAGATGAAAGGCAGTGAGAGAACAAGTGCTTAAAGAAGGTTTGACTGTTTGAATGCAGCAGTGCTTTCATTTTAGAGATATGAGGAACGTACAAGAAAGGACACTTGAGAGACTATTTGGATACGAGTAGCCAACAGGCGGGAGTGTATTGTGATGACTTTTCATAATTAAAATGGAAATAATAAAGTACACGCGACAAATCATCCAAACTAAATGATAACACTACTTTGTTAGGGTTAAATAGGAAGATAAACTAGGCTACGCTGTTCTCAAAAGTGAAGATTTCCTGCTTTTCTTTGTCATTTATGACGGCTTCACATCTTCAGTTTGTGAGCGACGAGAGAAGCAGAGCTGTTACAGACTCATCGCTGGACACACTGCATCCGTAGGCCCACTGTGTGTTTATACCACAGACGATTAACTGGCTATCACCTTTAATGTTTAAGCCACGTGCTGATTGCTGAGGTTAAGAGGTTCTATGTGGTCAGGTGACTTTGTGCTTCAGAGAAAATCAATTACGTTCTTAATGAGGACGAGATTGAAAGGCATTAACACCGTTTCATGCTGAGAGAGTCTCACATTTATTTAGTTATATCACCTTCCCCCCTCTTAGCCTCCCACCCTCCCTCTGTCTTCCTTCACTCATACCATACTTTTAATTTGAGTCATTTCTACAGGAGTTCTCTCATCCTTGGGTTTATATTTAGCTCGATTTCCCTTCATCTCTCTGTCAGAGTTTCTGATTCAGAATTCACTCAGGTATTAATGTGACTTTTCCATCACTCTTCCATCAGCTGCTCGTCTTAGTCTTCGCGCTCTCCTTCCTCACCGCTGAGACATCGTCGCTCGCTTGTCATCCACATTGCTTTTCTTCCCGCTTTCATTAAATTGACACAAACTTTGTTTCAACGCGCCTTATCTCACGCTCTTTCCCGTTGTGGGAGCAAATGTTGAGATGAGTCAAAGTGACACGGGGCGCACACAGATGTGGCAGGGAAATGGCGAGATAAGGTAAAAGTGAGTCAGAAGGGAGAGTGGAGGCCTGGAACAGATTTAAAAAAAAAAGAGCAAAATCAACATGAAAGTGAGTAGAGGTGAACATGTTCTCTTTGCATGACCGTGAGCTCCTCTCAGTGCGCAAGGTTAGACACCTGTAAGATATGTTTGTTACATAACATTAGTGCTGCAGTCCAGACAGGAGGAATTCAAGGCGCATGAAATGTTTCTGTAGCACCTGTGCACCTGTGAAGGATGGTTGTCAGTCCTTCTCCTTCAAATCCCCTTAAAAGATCCACTTTTACAAAGTAAAGTCAAATAAAAATCAAGCCTCAAACCTCACAAACAAAGTCTTTGGTTGGAAAGGTGGAAAGGCCTTTGTCATGTCATGCAGCGCTTGAATTCGGGCCAAATCTCTCCAATGGAGCATTTTTCATATGCAATAGGTTAGCATATAGACCTAATGAAGGGGGAAAGCTACCTCAGAGGTGCATTGATCTTCATTTACAGCTAATTGCACAGGCTAGTAGCTACTGACTGAAATGCACTCCATCAGGAAACACAGATCCTAAGAGATTCACTTAACTGACAAAATTCTTTCCTGCATTTTAAACAGCCAACATCAGGCTCTCTAGCTGCTTAATGCTCCACTGTTTTCACAAGTGACTCTCTAATTGTGTCTGTCTGCTGTTTGTGCAGCTGAAAACAAGACTACGAGAGCAGTGAGAGTGAACCGGAGCAGGGAAGTCTGACAGCCAAACAAGGAGCTGAGAGGAGTCAGGTGGTCTTCAGGTTCAGGTGCTGTCTGTACGTCGGCGATCGTTTAGTAATCACTAGCGTGTTCATCTGTGTCCTCCGAAAACTTCCATTGTTTCAAAGTCTAGCAGAACTTTTCTTCTTTGTTCTTCAAGCGTCGCTCTCAGAGCCACCACACTAAAGCCCCTTATACATAAAGCCCTGGATGAAGTTTGCCAGCGTGTGGCTGGACGTGCCCGCTGAGTTAACTGTGACACTGAGCTGCTCTCAGCCTTCGCGGCTCCACGCCGTCTGTCGTTTCTGATTCACAATTGTTTTGCTTTTCACAAAATGTCAAACCTGACTGAGCTCTCCCAAACCCAACAAACCTTCTTATTTAAATCCTTCAAGAACAAAGAGACGAGGAGAGATGCAGCAGGACAGGTGGGGTGGAGGACAATGGAGGAGTGCATGACAGCATTGACAATCGCCCCGAGCAGCGGGGGTATCAAACTGAGTTTAGTCGTTACAAGCGGGACTGAGTTGCCTGACGTCGTGTCCTCAGTGCTGCAGTTCAAACTGTCCGTCGAACCCTCCGGCTTTAGAACGGAAACACTTTGCGTAATAAAGGCTGCAGATCATCTAACCACAGATACTCTGGAAATATTTACAACACTGTGAAAGCATCATTTTAGTACTAAATTCTCAAATGAGATTTTTAAATGTTGTTTTGAACTACAGTGGACGGCGTCACTGTTACAAACACATTGTTTT
Organism: Cottoperca gobio; assembly: GCF_900634415.1. Classification (NCBI taxonomy): domain Eukaryota; kingdom Metazoa; phylum Chordata; class Actinopteri; order Perciformes; family Bovichtidae; genus Cottoperca; species Cottoperca gobio. The sequence continues at coordinate 5,066,176 of NC_041362.1, read as the reverse complement.
ATCCTCTTTCTTTGTCAACATATAGGCTTTAAAGGGACTCCATGCAAGCTTAATCTTTGATCCCAGATCTCAAAATACATTTGTTGAATGATTTAGCCCTCCCTTTATGCCCAGTACATTTCTGGCCCTCATGTTTCCTAATGTTAGAGGGATGTAAAACTCGAGCTTGCTTCAGACTGTCGCCTGCAGCCCTACAGTCTGTTGTCACCCACGGTTAGAAGAACAATTTGTGACTGCTTGGCGATGCAGCGAGGCAGGCTGAACCGCAGGCCCAGACACCCAGACGCTCGGGAACTAAGCGCACACAGCCAGAGACGTTTGAGAAGGGAAGAGATATATTTTATTTATATTTTATTTCTGTGACTTTGTACACTGCACGTCTGACGGGAAGCACGAGGAGGGATGTGGTGGCAGAGGAGGAGCGTGTGGCAAACACAGAAGAGCAAGAATCAGGCTTTGTGTTGCACCTACCAACTACACTTTATGACATTGTAGCACTTCACTTCTGGAAATCTATGAAGCAGTTTAGAGTCTTCCTTTTGGATTATATACAGAGAATTAGCACATTTATTGAGGCGAGTGCAGTGGTAACAAAAAGCATATACAACCCCCACTTCCACTGTAAAGTGCGAGCACTGAATCTCAACAGAAATGCAATAAGCTCGGGGATAAAATGAACAGATGTGAGGCGTGCTCACCACCCGAGCCTCGGCTTCACGCTAGCTGTAGTACTTCTCCTCTTTGGGTGTCATCACATCAAGGAGGTAGACGCATCCTTATGAAGTTCACGTGTTCTTAACAACAACGGCCGCTTCCCTCGCAGAGCTGCCTGCGAAAGATGGCTTCATTATCGGTTGTTCAAAGAAATGCTGCAAGAAAGAGGCGATATGATTTCATTTGAGTTTGAGTTATTCCTCTTTTTATCTTTTCAGATTTTTTTTTTGTAATGGGTTTGGAGTGTTCCTGTGAGAGGGGTTTTGTGTTGTGTGTGTGAGAGTGTGGTTAATAAGTTATGCAGCAGGGGTCACTGAATGGGAGGTTGTTTTAATGATTTAATAGCCCATTCAAAGGATTCATTCCACTGGGAGCCATGGCGGCTATCTGAAAGATATGAGGCTGCCATTTTATAGCTGGCGGGGATTCAGAAGGACTTCGTTCCTCACACCAGGCTTTTCTGGCATTTGTCTGTGTAATGTTTTTTCATGTTGCACTTTGAATATTGCACATTTCCAAACTGGCAGAGTTTGCGAGGGCTTTGTTGTACATTTTGACAACTCCCCAGCAGTATTTTTACTTCCTCACTAAAAGACCTCACACCTAGACGCTTCTTCTCCTCAAGGAAAAAAAAAAAAAAAGGCTGTTAGATTTTTGTCTCACTTTCTCCTCCTGAGTTCATCACGTCCTCCTTCTCAATCCTCAGCTCACCTTGTGGAATAGCAGACAGTTTGATACCAGGAAATTGCTTTTGCAAATAAATGTGGAGATTTAGGAAAGGCGTGTGTTTCTCTGCTGAATCTGCACTTCAGGGTACCTGCGCAGGTTCTTTCAGCGTGGGAAACATTTTCCCTGATGAATGTCTTGTCCTACTTCTGGAAGTAATTTGGGAAGCAAACTGAAAGAGTACTTGTATAAGTGATATTAGCGTGTGTATCTGTGGTGTTTGCTGTTCAGTATTTGAAAACACATGTAATTCAAGTGTTTTGATGAGGTTTCGACGTTGACTTGATTTGTTCTAACCAATACGCTTTGTTGCCTAAACCTTAGTGACTCCACGGTCCTGACCAAGCGTCTGCATGTGACGAGTTGGGATGACTTACTTACTTCTGGAAAGCTGGACACCCAAAATAAGTGACAGCACACTGTAGTGGACGACGTGGATGAGAGGAAATGATGCCTGAGATGACCTCTGTTACAGTGATTTGTCATTCAGCAGGACAGGATTCGCCCAGCGGGGAGGTGCTTCTCACATTAAAAGCTATTCACACACACCATTAATGGACACCGCACTTCTGAGAAGCTGCAGCACGGCACATTAATTCATTGATGGTTGGTGGCGCCGCAGATATTAATTTGGAGCTGCATGTTGCCTTACATTTGCTGCTGCCCCTCGCTGTCCTGTCACTGGATGTGCCCGCCGCACAATGAAGTCCAATCAGGTTGTAGACCGGCCTGCGTTTTCTTTACTTATCGCCACAGCAGCGTAGAGCACGTCTGAGTCATCACGACTGGCCTGTGTCATTAATCGTCCCACAGAAGCTTTTTTATCCCTGTCAGAGTTAAATGTCAATTACAGTGCTGCCAAAGGTGCTCCACTCATGCTGGAAGACCACGATGCCTATTGACATTTACCTCTCAGGAGGTACAATCAGACTGCATCAGACTCAGACGACTCACATAGCCCACGCGCCCACATAGATACCTGGCAGTGACAAAGACTAGGCGATATCTTCTTCTCATGTGAACCGCTGAGCTCTCCTTTTTTTCCCTGTGGGAGACGCAGACAGGAGCGTTAAACTCTCGACGTTTTGTTTTGCGATGGGAGTGTTTTTACACACGGCTGAACTGAGGATGAGCCTCATTATGTTCTTCCACAGGAGCCCATTGTAGGCGTGTCAGCACGCTGAGTCACACACAGACTATGGAGGTGCTGTCGAACGCACCATCAGAAAATTCATGACAACCCTCACATTTAACGTTATTATATTATATTATTACATAAACCTGCAGCTGTTCGCACTACCTCATGTAGAACATGAGAGGGGGGGTGAAGAGAGAAACGGCAGAGTGACAGGAAGGAGAAACATGAGGAGGAGGAGGAGGAGGAGGAGGAGGAGAGTGAAGCATGTTTTAGTTTTAAACTAAAACATGGAGGAATTCCAAAATGAAGGTGCAGAGGGATATATTATTATATTTAATTAATGTACATAGTATGATGAAGAGATTAAATAATACTTGTAAGCTCCAATTCCTCAGGCCTTCATCCCCTGACGAGCCTGACAATCTGATGCAGATCGCAACCAAGATTTCATTTAAATCCGTCTCTCACAGTGTGAGATGGGTTCGTAACCAAATCAGAAAGGTCACATCTGAACTTCCAGTTTGGGGACGAGGCTCTGAATGCTGAATCCTGGTGCTAACTTCCAGAGCCAGAGCCGTGCCGCCGCAGACACCAGAGTGAGAGATTTGGATTCACTTTGCTCTGCCCTCATTTCTACACAATTCCCATCACCCTTGAACTTATCTCCATCGTCGTGAAAGTGAAATTCTGAGATTTATAAAACTCGTCATGCTGTTATCCTGTAGCCGTGGTGATTGGAATCATCAGCATTTTAGAGGGCAGCGAGTTCGCCGTTAATGCTCAGTGTGCAGGGGCGTGCAAGTTGTTATCCTCTGTGGAACATGAGGTGGATTCAAAGGTGGATATTAAACCATGCTCTTGAAAAAAAGGGGCTTTAAAAGAAATCTTTTGAGCTGACCTCTCAGCGTTGACTAGAAGAAGAGTCGCGTGTGGTGTTGTTGAGGGAACAACATTCAGATGTTGATATTTCTATTTTACAGGTAGAGGCTTTGAAATACCTGAACAATAAATCCGTAGGTCAGTACTCTTTTATCAATATTATCCAGCATAAACTCCGCCCTCAAGTTGGCTAATGGTTTTTAAAAGCCTTAAAAAACGTATCAAACCTTTAAGAATAATACATCGTTCATTGAGCCCTTCTGCCAACACACTCTTTGCTGTTTCCATTCACATTAAAAGGTGCAAAGTGTTCCCAGCTCTCCTGGAGCACAATACATGGTCATTAATTAAGCGTGTTATTGTACATCTTGCATTAATATTTAAAGATCAGACCACGTTGTCGGTGTAGCTGTGTGCATAAGTATTGAGTAAAAACCTCTACGGCTGTATAATAGAGTTGATTGCTTCGAGCATGCGATACAGAACCTCACACACTTGATGGTGAAGGACACTTGGTAACCTGCCCCCCCCCCCCTAGCATAGAGGCAGCGGTGTTGGTGTGCATCGGCATGGCTGCATGTGTGTTTGATCAGACACTAATTAAAAGTCACTTAGCCTGGAGCCCAGCGGGTGACTGACCTCTCTAAACAGGCGAAGGATCAGGGATTTGAAAAGATCCCCGAGCTCATTACTTACCGTGACTCTGTTCTTCTCCCTCTATTTACTGCGAGCTCCTACTGTCAGTCCACCTGTCTGCATCTGTGTCTCCGTCGGCTTCATTATGGATATGTTAAATACCTCGACAGCTGAGACACATGGGAGGAAAATGTAACCTGGAGCCGCTGACCGTCACCACATGGCTGTTCTGGACTCTGATGTCCTCTACAAAGCAGATAAAGTCACGTGTTGCCGTGTCGGTGAATATCACTCATTCAAGCCGTTTCACTCATCGCCTTAAAAACACACAGTACTTCCTTTCTTGGGAAAGAAATCAATGGTGGATTGATTGACCGAATGGCCGCCTGCTTGGGTTTAATGGTCGAGGTGGCGTTGAAATAGCGAGATAAAAATAGAGCCCTCGCTCCACCATCTACCACTAATACTACTTAATATTATATTTCAAATGGTGTCTGGATAGCTCGACAATCTGACCATCTATCCTCTTTACTCAGTGAGTTATAGTCTGGCTCCAAATGTAAGATAACTGCAGCGTTGTTGATGCACTTCCTCCAACGCATGTAAAAGTGTGACAGCATTACAGACACTGACCGTATAAACCAGATTGAAAGGCTTTGTAAATTGATCAAACTGGACAGAAATGAGTTGTAGAAGCAACAGTTTGGCAGAATAACCTTAAAACACAACGCTGTCCCAGCTAACCGCTGTTCCCTGGCTAACACTAACCTTTGCTGCAGAAAGGTCGACGTGTGCTGGAGGACCATGCTCGTGGAAATGAAAGATGTTCACTAGAAGCAACTTAAAGAGACATCTTATCCTGGTTGTGAGGAACCTGGAGAACTCTGATAGAAACACCTTATTCAGGTCTGGATACTGTTACATCATGTATACAGGGACATTTCTCATTATCCAACCTTAACTGGGATTCTAATGTGCACGTAATCACACTTAATGCGTATAGATTTAATGTTTTCAGGATTGTCTCGGCACACACGGAGAGAAACATAAGCGACCTGAGTGAGTCGAAAGATACAATATCTCCTCACGGGGGCTTCAAACTTTCCTGTAATTTAACTTCACAGCTCACATTCACCCACCTGTCTGGTCTGCGATGCTTTATATTAAAAGATAACAAAGAAATGAGAAGCAAAAGTTAAAATATTGGTGAGTTCATCTTCTTCTGGACGCTGCACTTGAACCACGGCTAGACAAATGTTTATATTTCAATTTCAAACCTTCCATTGTCACGTACTGTGAGGAGAAAGGTCACCGTGCAGAGGTAACGCCGGATTTTATTTTTTTGGGGGAAAATGAAATGCATTTACGAGGTCCTAATAGATAAACAGAATGATCCTCTGTGCTGCAGCCACGCTCATGGAGAAGCATGTCTACCACATTCTTCTACTGTCTCTAAATGTCTGTACCAGTAATATAAACATCCAATCATTTATTATGTTACGTGCCGCCATAGTTTTTGCACATAGCGATACCGCTTTGTTCAATTTGAATACATACACGTCTAATGCATCTTGCCTGAGTGCATTCTGAAATATGCAAATGTTTCTAATTCATAGGTAGAAAATAAAGGTAATGTTAACATTAACATCATTTTAAAGGCAACATTTGAATAGAAACGATGTACACTTATTAAAGTGCAGTAATTGGTTTAGCACTAGTGGCATCATGTATCGCAGTATGAAAAGGTGGCCTTCTTTAATGCTGACGTTTCTTTTCAAGGCTGAATGAGAAATATGGAAATCAGGAAACTGTTTATGTCTTATGGGATTTGAAAGGGTGGAAATATGAAGCGCCTCCATATGTGACACATACAATGATGTAAATCAGTTATTATGATTCATAGTATAATGTTGATGAGTTCTGCAGAACAACATTAAAGTCTGCGCTGTGCCATCTTGCTGACTATCATTTTTGGGGATCGGAGGGGGGGGGGGGGGGGATTAGCACCTGCTTGTAAGATCCATGTTTTGATAAGGCCGATCATCCAAGATGGCTTAAGAGTTTCCTCTCACCACTCTGAGAGGCTGAAAGCGGGCTCTTAGTGCGGCTCCCCGTGGGCATAACTGCACCAACTCTCCAATGGGTTACAAGCAAAGGAAGTGAGAAGTGGATCAGTGGTTCTTATCACTTCAGGATTTCACTTCACCTCATCAAGCACTTTCTCTTTGGTTACAGTGTGAGAGTGACCGAGAGCTTCTTCTTTATTAATGAAGATCTACTTATGGAGGCTGAAGGTGCTGCTGGTACAAGGTTCTCAAGGAGACAGATGTATTTCTATACATTAGAAATTTTTACTGCAATATTAATATTTGTTCTTGTTTAAAGATATACCATAATTTAAACTTAAAACATTTAACATTGCTTAGATTATCAACAGAATGTGAAGAGGTGACAGTGTTGACGTTATTTCAAAGATAATGTGTTGCAGAGATATCTACTGACATTAGCATGCTAACAGCTAGCGCCGCTCCGTCCAGCCTGTAATACCACTTGTTCCTCTAGAGGTGATAGTGAGTCAGTGTAGCTCCTGTCTGCCCTCAGGAGAGAGGGAGAAGAAGTACAGCTGCCTGACTCTCTTGTAAATATTACAGCCGTGTCCCGTGTCTGTTTTATAGTTTGTTTATTGGATTACATTCAAAGAGGCAGAAATTAGCAAACCACCCGCACCACCTCGCTTCGTCCTCACAGCTGCCAGGAGGCTGCTCCTCCGAGTGTATATCTGTTGGCGTAGCTTCAGTTAGCAGTTAGCTCGAGTTCAGCCACAGCACCGGGGAAGTGCAGACTCCCTGTTGCTGCTGCTACACAGGCCCAGCAGCCCGCTGTGACTGCACGCTCTGGGGTTTGGCTCCGTCTCAGGCGGCTACCGAGTGCCGGTTTTCGCCGACCTCTTGAGACAGTTTAGAGGTGAAATACTGCCCCCTATGTCTTTGGAGCAGGTGGCTCCGAATTACACATTGAACCTTTAAATAATTTAGTTGAAAGGGCTGTATATGCTTAAAAGAGAACTCCACAAAGGATGCAGCAGACTCATATTGTCTTTATTGTTCCATGCATTCTTTCCTGGCGCCTACATTACCCACAATGCAACTTGACCGCATTCAAGCTACGATAATGAGTGGGCTGCAGAGATCTGATTATTTTCATTTTTAAACTTCTAGTCTTCAGCCTCATCCGACGCTGACTCAAGTTGAGCCACAAAAGGCTTTGATACATGCTGCAAACATGCTTTAATGTGTACAATTGGTGGATGTCCCCTTTACAAATGACTAAATATACAGATTTGTGTTTGATTACTGTTGTTGTTGCAAATGTGCCATTGACCGAAGGAGCTCCTACTTAGACTCAAGACTTTTAATTTGGAGAAGTTGTTAAAAGAAACATACATACCAACCACGCAAAGCAAACAAGCTCAACATTTGTATTTTAAGACCTTGTTAGCTTAATAAATGTGCATAACAGTTTAGCCACATTATTATTATTCTACGCAGTCTTATTAGTATTCCCCTGTCCCTCTTCCAAAAGGTCCAAATGATGTATTCACAGATATTCTAAAATATAATACCATGTCTTTGGAAACTCAGCTCAATTTGCATCGGGTTTACAGAACAGTGGTCATTTAATAGGAGAAGGACTAATGTCTTTTTACAAGCTGTCTGTCAACACCTCGTGTTCGTCATGATCTACAACACCCACCATTGTTTCCTCTCTCATACAATCCGGTAATTGGTGTAAGTTATGAGCCAGCATCTTAGAGATGACATGACTAATGTGTCTGTGTGTGTGTGAGGGCCATTTTAAAGAGTAATGAAAGTCAGAGAGAAATTAATTGGACAAAGTGACAGCATACAAATACTAAAAAGAGAGAATATTGGGTTTACATTATCTCTAAAAACCTGCAGTAGATGCGGTCCAATAGTTGTAACGCTCCATTCACTTGATGTAATAATATGTTCGGTGGCGTTATCAACTTGTTTAAGTGCATTTATTATAAATTAGAGGCTGCTCTGTGAGCCCAAATCTTGTTTTCTGCAGTGTTTCATTTTTCAGTTAGGCTTGTTTTCCATTTGTATTCTCAGACAACATGCACACTGACAAGACATGTTGCATCCCCGTGCACAGACACACAATACTAAATATTCATGCACTCATCCCACACAGCTGCATGTACCCTTTATATTGCACACTTAATATAAGCAGGCAACTGCAGTCCTGCTGCACGACAGCCTGTGTGTGTGTGTCAGTCGTGGGGAGCTCATTAATCATTCTGTTTTCCAATGAAGATCATTATTCATTACACTGAGGCGTTGCCCTGCACACATGCATGAGACAACAATATGTATGTCAATATCAGCCAGAAGCTGTCAGGTTATTTATTGTTTTTTTTCCTCCCCTGTGGGAATGTATGCTGTTATTTGCCATTTGTCTTGCTTTGCTTGAGCTTTGCACAGACATAATCAATGTCAGTGTGAGGACTCCCGCTGATGATGACAAACGCTCAGTGGAGGGCAGATATGCCGATGACAAATGCTGGGCACTTCATGATCCATATGAAACAATCTTTGGTCCGTCCTATGAAATAGAAACCCAGGGCCTCCATCTTTACTCATGATATAACATTTAAAAATGTTGCTGCTGTAGATAGCGAGAGGATTCATGACTCACCTGCAGTTTCAACAAATGTAATGGGATTTATATTTTGACTTGAGCTCTTCTCTCATAAGGTCTTATCTTTTGTGTTATTTATAGGCCTTCAGCTGAGACTCAATATTTAGATTCAGTAGATTCATTATTTTACCTTTACAATTAAGATAAGATGAGCCTATATTGATTCAGGGGGGAGAAGGGGGAGGGGGGTTCGGATGTTGCAGCAACAAGAGAGAGAAAGTAAGAAATACACAAATAAAGATGTAGCTGTTGAAGTAAACTGAAATATAATGATGGCAAATAAGAATATAAGTAATAATATAAACAATTTATGTCAGACTAACAAGGAAAACACACACAGACTAACTACAAACTAATAGTATTCTGTGTATGTAGTGTAATTTAGAGGATCACCTATGAGATATTCAATGTATTTGTATGTGAGTACTACTATAACAGCGTACAATAGAAAATAATAGAATTATTATAACATGTGATAGTATAGAATAATTCTCTCTTAGCATTTTATACAAATACTGAATGCTTCTCACTAGTTGAACTATTATTTCAGTTTATTTATAGAATTAGCAATTAATCGATTCGTCATCAGAATAATATAGTTTATTTGTTAATGTGTACAGTAAATATCGTCGTGTTTGGACTTCTCTCATCAGACCAGGCTGCTTATGTGTCAATATATATATATATATATATATATATATATATATATATATATATATATATATATATATATATATACTAGTTATAGGAATATCTGCTCATCCACATTTAATGGGATCATACCGAATACTCTCAGCTCAATACATCTCCAGAATGCGAGCAGGCCTTGGATTCATCCCTTCACACACTTTCTGTGTGGCAGCTTATTTACAGTTGCACACTGCCAGTGCAGCTCAATGTACAGCACCAGCATCTATTCACAATGTCTGCAGGGGAGTGTAACGCACGAATGCTGAGTTTCCCCCCCCCCCCAACACCAAAATAATCTATTCCCTTCCAAATAGAATAAAAAAGCTCTGAGCGTGGGTTTTATATGTGTTTCCTATGCTCAAGCATTAAAAAAACATCATTTCAGGTTTTCACTTCTTTCTGTAATTGGTCAGCAGGCATCTCCAGTTAGTTCATTAGAGCTTAATTATAATGTGTAATATAAAACCCGGTTATCCAGTCACAGGAACAGGCCGGGTGTGGATGCTAATGCCAATGGAGAGGATGAATCTGTGGAACAGATGGACATGTGCATGAACAGATGGACTTGCTCTCCACCTCTGAGCTTTCACATTGCTTTTTGGGAGAAGCATTATGACTTTCTGCTTCCTTGCATGGAGTCAGCCATCGACCCAAGTTCAGCCATCAGGAAAGAAAAGAGCAGAATCAATACCTTAGTGTGTGAGTAAGAGGGCGGGAGGGGGATCAGAGAGATTTCATTCAAATTCTCTTCTTGTCCTTGAGTGAGGTAATGCGTGGTGACTGCCTCATTTAGTGGAGGTGATGTACTGAAGGGGACAGACTGTGATTCCCTCCATTTCCGCCGTTTTTATCCTCTTTTTGGAGGTGAAACGAGAGGCTTGACATTTGTCAGTGTTCTCGATGTATGCCGTGGAAGCCAAGGGAGTACTTGCACTGTTGTCGACATTTTGTGGGACTGATAGAATTTTCTTCCATAAAACAGGAGAATGCATGCTTGTCCTTTTCTGTCCAGCAGCTGATAATGTCAGAGGAAATGCTTGGATATATTGATGTATTCCTGACATAGCTACATGACAAATCAGTGTTTCCAAATGCTCTAAAGACCAAAGCTTGTGCCAGGGCGAGGCTGCGGAGGTACAGGCAGGCATAGGAACATAACCTGTGGTTTAAACTGTTGTTGGAACTTGTTTTGCTGCCATTGTTGTTGCAGCAGAGCCTAATAAATCAGACAGGAGTAGACTGAGCCAATAGATTTCATACTGACGTGAACAGAATGGGCCAGATGTAGCTGCTTCACGATGCAGTTGTTAATTACCTCTCTGGATATGTCCCTTTTATATTTATTTCCTTACATGGGTGGAGTTGAGCCTGGTTCCAGACTGCAAATCTCCAAACTTAATCAATTGCTTTAATAAACACTTTCATAAAAAGGGCTTCACAGGACAGATATGTCCGAATCAGATGGCACACCTGGGTATAGTTATTTACAACAGACATTTAGTATTCATAATATTTCTTGAGAGAAACCTGCAGATGTTAAATGTTTTACACTTGTTTTGTCTTAACAGTAGCTGGTTCTGGGGCATCATGTGTATTAACGGTTTAAGAAATATGCCTTCTTAAACGCCAAATACGTTAATTAACTCGTTATGTTAATGGTAAAAGGTCTAACTTAAGTGCAGCACAGTGGAAGAAGCCACACACACTGAAGCAGTGCTCCATGAGTGGTAACCAGGATGTGCCACTCCAGGTGGAGAATTGCACTGCTTCTCTGGATCTTTGACGCACCTTGACTCTTGGAAATAGTAGAACAATGTTTCATGCTGTCGAAGACGGTCATGATGCTGCTCGGTTTACAGAGAAAACAGTGGGTGTCTGTATGGCTCGCTCTGTAGATTAACTGAATGCCAGCTCGCTCGCTTCACCGTAAACAAGAAGTCAATGTCAGAAGAATGCAGCAGGAAGAAAGAAAACTGCGTATGAGAAAAAGCACTTTTCTTCAACTCACAACGAGATCAATCTTAATCTACTCATTAGATGCCTTTGAACCCATTTCCCAGACTCTGTCAAAACATGCACATGAAGCAAACACACACACACACACACACACACACACACACACAAATACGCTTTTAACGACGCAACGCGAGATGACCGGTAATCTGAGGATTTGGTGTCTTCTAGTTTCGTACTGCCAATACTGTCTGCGTATTTCTCTGTGGCTGGATCTTCTACCCAGAAAACACATAAGTGTACACACGCCGCACGTCGAGACTACTGCCGGTAATTTAATCAGATTTCACATCACTGTGTCCCTCCACCCACTCTCTCTCACCCCCCGTATAAATATGACAAACTAAGGGAAATGTCTTTTCATATATTTGGCATATCTGTTCCCAGCGATTCCCAGCATTACTGTTCATCTATTTCCCATCACTTTATCCAATTTCATGCAGCTGAATGAGACAATGCAGACATTATCCGATTTTTTTCTCTCTCTGCTCCGTCCTTGAATTTGCGGGGAGCCAAACGCTTCCATCGTGAGAACTCCGGTGTGATGGATCGTAATAAAGGGAGACATCGAACAGTTTTGACATATTGGAAATGCAAGATCAGCTGTATTCATTTCTGCAGAGGCTCCCCAATTACATTTAGCTGCCCATGTCACTTGTCATCTCACGGCTGCTGTAATATTATCTCTACAGCAGCAGGGACCCATTGCCAATTATTATTCCGTTTCACTTCTATACAAATCCTCTGCTCCACTTGCACAACCCTGCCTGCACTGGGCTGGTTTACGCTCCACACACACACACACACACAGATCCCCACTATTAGGAGTGCAGGTATTAGTAAGAGCACCAACCTCACAGACAGAGAAATAGCTTATGAGTGTCCTGTTCCTTTGATTTTCTATATGAATATTTAACAGTTCTCTGTAAAAGCGGAAGCAGGAAAATCCGCATGAAATCAGACAGCTCCGCAGTGGAAAACAGAAGCTGTGGTCAGCTTTAAGGGGCCAATAAACTCCGTCAGAAGGGCTTGTTGGTCAGATTAATAGCTTTGGAAACCCCTCCCCCGCCCTGATTGGTCAGCAGCTGTGTGTTCTGTTTTCACTAACCAATCAGTTGCATACCTATCAACTATTCCCGGGACTATCCCATATTTTTCCTTCTATCCTATTTAAATAGACATGTAATTCCTGAACCCGTCCCTTATGTGTTTACGTTTACATGATATGGGTCGGGGCTGGCTGGCTCAGAGCTGTTGACAGGTATGATCAGCAGTCTTCAGTCAACTCGATCGAATGAATATAACAATTTTAAAGTTGTTATTTATGTAAGTCAACTTACAATAAGCTATTAATTGCTTGTCGGCTATTTTCCCCCCATTCTTATCCCATCCTTATTCTTAGTCCCGCCTACAGCTCTGATTGGCTGGGCTAACTGAGGATAGTGGTTGAGAGGTCTGGGACCAAGCCTTTTAAAAAAAAAACACGCTTTGGTGCATAGAAACTTCTGAAACCATCATAATCCACTTAACCACTGTCCATCAGTTGATTACTGTCATACAAAATCTTTTTAAACTGAAGCTCCAAAATCATTATCGATCTCTGTGATCGGTGGTTATTTCTTCCTGTCCGTGTTATTTCATGGACCAGTGGCTCTGCTGCACAGCAGATATAAAAATGCTGCTCTCGCATGGCTGCAAGCTGCTGTCAGGTCAGTATATTACAGTGTGTTATTATCCCATGGTTATTCTTCCTCATTTTCAAGGAAACTAAGCCAAAATCGGTAATTCATGAGGGGGACACTTGCACGAGAAGATGGCTGCTGGAAAAGTTACTTCCTCACCAAAGACTTTTTTTTATCCTTATTCCAATTTAAAAAAAATAGCACCTTGTAAGAGAGACTATAGGCTGTTTATAGAAAAGTCTATTAAACTTCCATACATTTGTGCGTGGGGGTTCATGTGTCGGCCGTATCTCTGTTCAACCATGGTAAGAGGAAAATCCTTCCCCCAGAGGGCGTTACAATTATTCACCTGATTTCTTTGGAAATAGAAATATGCAACTAAATCGATGCACGGTTCAAGATCAAATAGACACATTACTACTGCAACGTTATTACTTTCATGGACAGACTTTCGCACAAGGGTGCATATGGAGCCAGGAGCATACGTTTATGTATGTATACAGTATGTATATGGAAGGTCACAGTATGTACCAAATGATCAGATCAGTAAGATTTATCCTCTGAGGCCCATGAATGCCTTCAATCCATCGGAGAGTTTTGGAGGTTTTTACAGTCTGAGAGAGTCACGCTGCTAGCATTGCTAAAGAAATCTGGCCTGGTCTCTCTAGACTTCCCAAATTGGTCCTGAACAATGTCACTGGACGTAAATTGGGTGTCCATAAAAGAATGTGTCTCTGGTTGTAGAACGCATCTGACCGGAGCCACTGGTTAAGCTAATGAGTGTGTTGTGTTCATCTCCATTTGGAAACTCAACTGCGATCATTAAACAATAAGGGATAATGAGGCTTTGCTGCTAGTATCGATCATATCACAGTGTGAGAACGCTCCATCGTGTTGCCTGGTATTACATATCAATAGTGTCTGTCGAAGAGAAGAGCTGCCGTGAAGATAAGTCACACAAACCAGGAGAGCCTTTATTCTGAGATGATGACAGAAGGTCTATTGGAAAAGAAGGTCTGACAATGATTTAATTTAATTTCAATGGCTAGGATTTTGACATGTTTTGAGGAAGACAGGACTTGTCATCCAGTCAGCCGAGTTGGTTTCCTGACGGTGATTATGAGCTGCCACGGGTCCCGTACCCCTGGTCCATTACGCAGCCTTGCATCAGCTCTGGCACAGACAGCCAGACTGTGACAGGTGAGATAGAGCCCCACCGGCCATCAGCGAGAGGTGACTTATTAAAAATAATGACTGGGTGTGTGTGATGTGATTGATGAGTTCAAGGTGACAGCTGGTAGTCAGTAGCTATATGTGGACGCTGTCTGCACACTGGCTTGACTGACATGCTGGCAGAGATGGAGAGTTAGGGAGAGGACATGGCGTTTTAATATTTACATTTGTCTGCACCTGCAAGAAGAAAAGCAGGTTGAAGGGAAAGACAATTACATAGAGTACAAGATGTTCAACTCAAAGTAATTTCTCTTTTATTCGACGTCTTTCTGAGGCATCGTCTGAACCTGAGGATCTTAAAGAGTACACACACTAACTTAAGGAGAGGAGATGTAGTGGTGCTAAGATAAATATATCTTAATGCACCTTTTCTGTTACCATTAGAGACATACTGCCTTGGAAGCTTTGGAGCCTATAGAGCAAACCTTTAACATCTGCTGTAGAATACTAAAGAAATAGAAGATTTAAAGCTAGAGATTACTTTTGGGTTTTAAGTTTGAAGAAATATGCATAATTGGTATCCTACCGAGAGTGACATGGGAAGATTTTTATAAATAATACACATAAAGTTGACTAATCCACACGTTTTGTCTGATTTTGTTTAATCCGTACACAAACAGTATTAAAGTCATGAGTTGGAAGTGTTTCTTGGCGAACATCAGCCCAAAGCAATGACTTCATTGTCATCATGAGCTCGACCTTGTATCTGGAACGTGCGCTATAGCTGGACACAGAATACCAACATGTAACTTCCCCTTAAACCACAAACTGTTTTTACATTTCTGTTAATGCATAGAGTTGATTAAACAAGATATCTGCTACTGTTGTAGGACATTTTAAAACATAGCTTACCTCCCAGCACCCTGAGAGCTCATCCATGCGTGTTGCAAGTTTGATGTGAGGACGTTCCTGTTTTTCCCTCAGTAGGGACTTCTGCTTCCCCAGCTTGAAGGGAAAGGTTTGACCCCTAGCTATCGGACTGGACTTTGTGGTGCAATGTCCTTGCTCAAGGCTGGAGGTGGTTGTAGCTATTTTACTAGCAGGTCTTTTGTTTTGGCTTTGAACTTCTGTTCTGCTGATAAAGGCCGTTCAGGTTGTATTTAATGGTGAAAAGGACGGATGGGGTCAAAAACAACAAATCAAACGATTTACCATTCTTTGGTTTAATTTTGATGTTGTACAACTCAGTCTTTTAACTCCACTGCTGCTCTCCCTGCATCTCATCTGCGTCTTTTAGCAGTGGCTAATAACAAGGGAAACACCAATCCAACAGATCAGTATTAGCGTCGATGCTAATGTTATTAAGTGGATCGGGTGTCGGCCATGACGTGAACAACATTAGATGCAGTTTCTTTGTGAATGTCATTACAAAATGTGCTACAGCTGTCCTGAGCCTCCTGTTACCCAATGAACATTGTGATTTATGCAGATTTTAAATTAGGGAAAAACAGAACACTGGTCCCCTGAGTTGATGTATCAGATTTGTTAAAGGGGAAAAGATGGATTGCTGTATCCATAATAATAACAAGTCAGACAAGTCTTAACAATAGGACAGGTCTAGAGGTTTTGGATGTTTTGTGATGAGTTTGATGATGCTGATGAGTCAGACGGGAAATCAGACTGCGAGGCTCTGCCGAACAGCATGGTAATAGATGAGGTTCACAGAGTAGAGGTGGAAGCCTCTTTGTCTCTGCGACAAACCTCCGTCTCTGCTGAAGACAATGATCTGGGGAGAGTTCCACCTCAGGGATTTAATACACTTTTTCACTCAAGAAGGGTGTTTGTCTTTTGTTTTCCGATCGGTTTCTCTATGTCCCTCCTCTCATTTTTATCTCTCTTGATCTCTTTGTAGTTTTTATGCTCATCTCTTTTCCCTCCGTGTCCGAGAGCATAAATATTAGCCTGCCAGCGGTGACTGCAATCCTTTGTGTCCTATCGCAGCCCTGCCTTACTCGTGTGCTGTCCTGTAAAATAAAATAATATTGACTAGCATTGCAAAAGTACATCAGGGTGCAATGATGAATACAGTCCATAAAACTCTAAACACGTCACATAAAAGGAAGGATTTGTTTAATTTGACATAAAATATGTTTCGGGGGTGCGAGGGTGTTGAAGTTGCACAGGAAGCTAGTTTGGCATGCAGGTAGTGGCATGCATAAAACCGTACTGATGAGTGAGGCTGTGTGTGTGTGTGTGTGTGTGTGTGTGTGTGTGTGTGTGTGTGTGTGTGTGTGTGTGTGTGTGTGTGTGTGTGTGTGTGTGTGTGTGTGTGTGTGTGTGTGTGTGTTAAACCCGTCTTTTCCTGTACTCATTGCCAACACTGTTGCTAATGCAGCAGACCTCTGCATTATTTATCCCCACAGCAGTACAACCACTTCTCAGCAGCGGAGAAAGTGCACACCTTGCAACTCAAAGACCATTTTCATAAACTTTACTCCACTCTTATTCTCTCAGTAAGCCTTAACGATTAAAAAGGCCTCTCTCTTCCCTTTCTCTGCTCACCCTCAAGCTCTCTGTCTGCTTTATTTTCTTTCTATAATAAAACGCGTGCTAAATTCTCCCATAATGGATATTGATTTATCAAACAAATAACAGCAGATCACAATAGACAGCTCATGCGAAAGTGGTTTAACCTTGAAACTTGAAGGCGCTTCATGAGAACTGATAAAACTGGTTGGCAGACTGTTGTGTTTAACATTTCAATTTACTCTTCAGTGCTTTTCCCTTCATGTCCCGCCCGCCAGCAAAACAAATGGAATCTGGAAGTGTCTTATTACCCACTTATTCTGTAGGGGGAAAATACAAGAGGCGTGTCATCAAGCAAAAAATGAGTCAGTGCCTCTTCCTGTACTCTATGTTTTATAACGGTGCATGAACAATACAACTGACAGAAAGTAATCGCAAAGTCAGCATGCAGTACCTGAAGATGAAGCTCTCAAACAGGCCGTAATATTACAAATGCCAGAAGTGCACATCATCATGTCTGTCCATGTATCGATTGTTCACAGGAAATTGGCCGCCTGCATCGCAGAATCAACTAATGAAAAAGATGTTTGAACAGGGGCAAACGTGGCAGATATGGCGGAGCTCTTTCTTGGGGTAGATTAGGCTTTAGCCCTGTTAGTAGCATTGAAAGTAGGATTTGTAAATATGGTGGTGCACTTCAGGGTATTTTGATGGCTTGGATGCTACGTGGACGGACTAGATAAAGAAAAGGCCAGTGGGAACGGGAAGCATAAAATAAAGAAAAGATAGCATCCCTTCAGTGTTTCTGGCATCACGTCAGCAAGCCATTTGCAAAGCAGTGATAAGAAATAGAATTATATGCAAGAAAGCATGATGGATTCAGAATGGTAGGAGTTCAACATGAAGAGCTTCGTAACTACTTCAGACACGGTCTGATATAAAGAGATGCAGCTATTTAAAGTGTTGCACTTAATGGGTACAGTGTTGCACACATATATTTACGATTCCTTACATTACTCAGGAGCATCTCTAACGGTGGGAGTTTGTGGGTGGTTGGTTCTAACACCTGACCTTTCATTATGACGGGAATAAATGCTAATGGCCATGTAACTTTTGACTTCTACTCTGTGGGAGGCTCTACACAGCAAGCATGCGAGGTCATGGCATGTTTGCAGCTCTGCGCTGCTAGACATTCACACTTGCAGCTGTGAATACTAATGAGACGTGTTACGTTGGTCAAAAGGCATTTTAATTGGCAGCGGTGTCCTCACTTGCTGCTCGGCTTTCAGACCTTTGGCTTCGATAGAAGGGAAACTAATGGGATATTGGCAGCTACTGAGTTTGACTTCTCTTGACATTTCATACAGATCTCTGACTCAATTAAAAAAAATGTAAAATGTATCAATAACAACAAACGGAAGCAGCTCATAGTCTTAACTTGAAAACTTGTTCTTGCTTTTTGACAAAATGCATGAACATTAAAGCAAAGCTGTGAACGCAAAATGTATAAATTATCACATTAGGTGCTAATGTGTATAAGCAAGCAGTTGCTTATTTACACATCCAGCAGACATGGTGCAACATTTACATTCACAGAGTTGTATTTCATGCAACCTGATAAATGCAAATCCAACATTTACTCTCCTTTTAAATCTGTGTTGGTCTCCACCAGCTTCTGTAATAAAAACATCTGGTTCAGTAGCTTTGTCCGTCTTCCAGGCAGGAAATGCACACAGCGGGGGTTTTTGAGCTTTTTCTGAACAGAACAGGGAACCTGCGAGCCGTAACACCGAAATAATGATCTGAAAGATGTTAAAACGCTCCATAGTGATAATTCCTTGCGGGTTTGCGATTACAAGCGAGACAATTGGCGTTACACAGAAAGTTTAGCGGTTGTTTACATGTGGAATATTTATCAGTGCAGCTTTTACAAAAGAAGAGGTGACACCTTATATCAGGTTATGTCGGCACAACATGAAAATCTGTTATTGGCTCACTGGCATTGATCAAGAGGGTTTTCATGCCCTTGTTTATCACAGGAAATGTTCTTATCTATCAACTGGGACAAACTTCCTAACGCAGAAAGTGAGGGTCAATATTATCTATTCGCCTTTTCACCGACACAATCTACTTGTAAAATGAGAATTTATAAGTCTTTTTACCATTACACATTTTTCAGGCAGAGCAGTGTTTCCTCAGCATTTCTGCACAGGTTTGAGAACTCATTACCTTCTCCCGTCTGACAGCTCCACCTGGGGCGGCAGATCAGGAAGGAAGGGAGAAGGGAAGGGGGGGGGCAGAGGCGGGGTCAGCGGGCCAGGATTTGCAAAATAACAGAACCTCACTGTCAAGGTTTTGTTAGTGTCTTTGTCATCCAGTGGCAAAGGAGGACATTTGTGTCAGGCTGAATTCTAATGGGATGTTGACCCGGCCCTGCTCCTGTCTGTCAAACATCATCAGTCTTGACAAAAGGAGTGAAAGAGTTTCCCCCTGAAAGCAATTCTTCATATAAGAAAGGCAGGGGTGGATGTTGACAGTACGCACTTGGAAGCCAATGGCTCAAAAAAGACAAAAGTGAAAGAATATTGCTTTCATCTCGCACTCGTATAGAAATAACATCGTAGCAAATGACTGTTTGCTAATCACGCTGAATGCTACAGTCTTCATTTAGCTAGTGAGGGTCAGGCTTGGGGATTAACGGATTACAAGGAACGGCTACAAATAAAAGTAACTAATCCGTTAAAGAGAATAAAGACGATAGAGATTGCCGATACGTTTGGTAAAAATGGTGAATACTGGCAGGAGTAATGAGTGTTGGATGCTGGACCTCTGTGGTGTCGCTCTTCTCTGCACTGAGAAGCATGTTAAGAAAAAAAGAGCACCATCTTGTACCTGCAAACGAGGAATGATATTGTCATGAATATTTATCCGCCGTCCTCTTCACTACGCTCCGGCAGCTCCTAGTGTGTCATTTATTTTGCGCGGATATATATCTGTCGGGAGCACCTCAGTTTTTGCAGAGGTGAATGAACGTGTAATCTGGTACTTCATATTCTACCGATTCGCACCACCTCTGTGGCAGTATGGCATTAGATCGACGATCAATCATGTCAGTAAACCATCCATGAGAAGGCCAGTGTCAACGAGGAAGAGCATGAAATGAAAAATCCATCTTAAAACACTGAAAAACGACTATTGGCGGCGCACTTTGCCTTTCCATTTATTTGTCTTTGTCAACAAATAAAACATCCGTGGTACATTTCAGGTCCGTTTCAGTACATCAGAATTTAAGAAGTGTAAAAGCATGTGACCATATGTCATTATCCACATAACATCCAGATGCAGTCAGTGGTTTCCCTCCATTTCCCAGGAAGGGATTCTCACATAACAGACTCTACAATCAAACAACATCCTGTTGCGGTGTTTGTATCTACCCGTCCGTATGCAAGTGTTTTCACTTTTCCTTTTTTGCTGTGTTCGTGACGTTTCTTGGCGTCAACCTCTATAAATACTCAGATCGCATCCAAGAGGACGCTACGAGAATGGCAGACGCAGCAACAAAACAAAACCTAGTGGAGATTATTGCTAATTTCTTCTTCTCCTGAACCAAATGTTTTTCCTTGATCCATGATTATTTAAAAACACTGAGCCAAGAAAGAATTGCATCTAGAATTGATAAGCGTTCTCGTCGTCTTGTTTCTGCCCGAATTGTGATCTGATCTCGATATGCAAATGAGTTGGGTAGAGCCGGCTGACTTTGTAACAGACTCTGAAGAGATGTGGGATACACTTGAGGGTGTTTTGTGAAATGCAAATCACATGATAGAAGGAAATGGCCAAGTGTTTACTTTTCGGTAGCCTTGCCAACTTGGCTGACGTTACTCATCCTGTAAGAAGCTTGGAGAAACAGTGTGGTGTATGGACCTTTCCTTTTTGTTGGACAGTTTGAGATAGCAAGATGAGGCTGACTTAGGAGACCAGTCAACTTGTTGGTCCAAGTATTTAGATGTCAGGTTGAGCCGATGCATCACTTTCTTCATACATGTGCGGTTGCATATTTGCATTAACATGCATGTTTATACCGCCTGTAGATGGGGTGGAAGTAAAACTCTTCATTAAATTGCAACAGTGCTTCACCAGCATTGTAAAATGTATTTCATCTCACAGTTAACACGATGAGACAGTGATCAGACAGTCAGGACATGCAGTGTGTCATGGGTTGGGATCTATAAGTCATATGACAACATCACGTTGATGTTTACATTAACATTTTGCTGACAGGGGTCCAGAGGGCGTCTTGGTCCATTAAACTCTCATCAGTCACTTCGTCTCAATCAGTCATCGCACAGATTGAAGTGGATGGTTGTCCTGGTGATTAATAGAGGAAGAAGATTCAGTCTATCATTTTATGCCTCAAAGATGGTGAGCTGGTGGTGCTGGTACAGAGAGCAATTAGTGGAGGAAGGAATTATTCTCCACATACTAATAGGTCACTTTGACACACACACACACACACACACACACATTCACACACACACAAAACATGGAAGGGAGAGTTTCTGTAATATTTGCTGAAGCCCTGTTGAAGTAGGGGCCAGTAATGGCTGGGTGCGTTCTGCTTTTAAGTGAGTACATAGGTATTGCCTCCCACGGTTGCTTGCTTTACCTCATAAGAGCTGTGCACAACTCAAATGCTGAAGCCTCCTGCTGAAAGAAAGCTAGATAATGTGAGGATGAAAAAGAGTGCCTCTCTGGCAGCCTGCATTGGACATGTCCTTCACAGAGACACATTCACAATAACACCTGCAAGCCGCGAGTGTGTGTGTATGTGTGTGTGTCGTAAACCTTTTGACATCACTAAGGTCTTGTAAGCTTGTAACACTGACACCCTCTCTTATATCATTCACAGACATTACAGAACACGTTGATATACAGGCATAACTTTCTTCCCATGAAAACATTCCTACACAAAGTGCCATACACGTGCAAAATGATGGCATTTTGAGCCTGACAGCCCAGAACTATGTAATAACACTGCAATAAGCTTTTAAACAAAGTGCACGTTGAGTAACAAAGGGATGAATACACAGCTGGATAATGTTTTGTTGTTGGAGTGCTATCATGTGTGTAACATAAAACTCTTAAACCTGATGATGCAAGAAAACATATTGCTGCTCATCATCGTTAAAAAAGTACACTTGATATTAAATTGATGCGCTTGGCTAAGAAAATGTCTCGCGCATGGTAGATGATCGGCTCCATCAATGTACAATTAGCACGCTTCTCTTCTGCAGTGCTATCTGTGTGTGTTTGAGGGTTAATGAGTCGTCACTCATCAGTGTTCTCTCTCTGCGTCTCCTCTCAGGTGTTCACCAGGTATGGGAAGTGCTACATGTTCAACGCTGCGGAGGAGGGGAAGACGCTCCGAACCACCATGAAGGGAGGGACGGGAAACGGCCTGGAGATCATGCTGGACATCCAGCAGGACGAGTACCTGCCAGTGTGGGGGGACACAGGTAAGCTCACCTGTCCTGCTTACTTTGAACAGACTAGAGTTAAAACACGGAACTTCACACGTCCATCCGTCGTTTTCCTTCGCTCAAGAAGAAGTTAGTTTAAAGAGAATGTTCTCTTCTCTTTTTCTTCATATTTTCCTCATGAGGTCGTGTTTTCAAAACACGTATGATTACTGTTGCCAGGTAACAGATAACAAAAACAGCCTCGTTTGGCTTCAAAACATAGTTAATGATGGCGTGATTTATTTATGTCAGTACCAACACATCCCCTTCTCTCTCTCTCTCTCTACCTCTGTCCTTTCTCTTGAGTTCCCTCCACCACTCATTTGTGGCTTTGACCTCTGCGCTTGTTGTTGCGTGGATCCTTACACAGCGTCTAGACGAGTCCGCTCTTTTTGTGTTGAGCATTTGCTTTCCTCCAGTCTGGCATAATGTTTGTACTCCACCGAACCTATTTTGGTTCTCTGTTTTGCTTCTTTGTGAGCTCCAGCTCATAACATCGCATAACATTTTTTATTCAGACTGCAACACCTTATTTACTAAAACAGCGTCTCACTTGTCTGCCTTCTCTCTGTCTTCCCTCCTATCTTTAGTATATCGGCATGCAACAACACAGATACATTGACATCGTAGTCTCAACTGTGTCCCTGAGCCTTTGTGCCACGATCATCTTTTCATTCACATTATTTGATTTAGCCATAATTAGCATCGAAATGATTCAGTGTCCTTGTGATGAAATCACTTAAGGGTTTATTAAATTCTAAATCAAATAAAGCTCCGGACGTGTTTTAAGATGTGATTTTCACCAGCGTTTTTATCTAATGTCCCTGTCTTGAATATTATACATGTTATTACTATCGTTATTTTATATTTTAAGTACTCTAGTGTTCTTTTTTTTATTGCTGTTCCTACTGGTTTTACTCCTTTAAAGTATTGCATTATACCAAGACTAATACGCAAGGATTTGCCCATATTATCAGTGAAAGGCTCATTTTAAGTCCACTCTTTAACTACGTTTTGTTACACTAATGACCTCAAGCTTATTCTTGCTGCTGTATTCACTCACTGAGATTTAAACTACATGCATTGTCAGTCGCTGCACATCCAGGTCTGACTGGCTGCGATGATATCTTTCCTCAGAGAACGTAGACTTGTCAGTGATCATAATGCATATTTAAAACTCTTTCAATTCAAACACTGGAGCCTTTTTCATCATCTTTGCTACAAAGTAGTGCAGCTTCACATTATCCTCCATACTGATGTGCGTATTAGAGATCTTGTTAGTGGCTCAGATTGAGTGTTTTGAGGGAGGCTTGCTGCCTGAGTGATTCCACAGTGAAGCTCATTGAAAGTCCGGCTCACGTCTGAACCAGCGGAAGGGCAGACAGGGGAGTTCCCAGAGCAGCTAGCCGCGCAACGAGCCGCCCTGCAGATGGACATTATTTACTCTGGGCTCAACTTAAAGAAGATCTATCATCAAAAAGTCAGCATCCTATCAATCGTCCTCATGTTCTCCTATGGACAGCAGGCCCCTCAGCCCCCTGTCCTGAACTCCTCTCGGTTTAATTTCTGTTTGAACAGACTGTACTCCAGCCACCGCCCTGACAGCATGTGGAGCTCCGGCTCGCAGCAGGCTGCAGTTTGCAGTGCCCTTGTTTATCCCCGTGTGGTTTAATTAGCCCACATGAGCTGAGTCAGCCTCAGCAGGGAGCGCAGTGTCTCCTCAAGTGAGCCAGGTCCCTACGCCGTGCAGACGTGATGGGAACACACTGCACAGGGACTCTTCTCACATCTCCTCCCATCAATTACCTTTCTGCCCCCCATCCAATCACCACACCTCCTCCTCTCCCACAGGTTTCGTATTGTCCATCACCCAGAGGCCGGCAGTCACTCTCTGGGCTTCTATTAGCACACCACTCTGTTCAGGGAGCTGCAGGCCAGCCATGATACTCCTCCTCACTTCATCATGATGGACATTTCTTAAAACAATATGTTTCAAAATGAACAGGACTGACATAAGTTTGAGTAGTGAGAGAAAAGCAGATGCCTGTTGCCTGGATACCCAGCTTTCTCCTCACTGTGTTGCAGAGCGAACTGCTCAGCGATGGAAATAATAAATGGATTGAATGTGTTATTTCTGTCTGGAAAGTATTTTCCCTATTTAGAGCCTAAATAATTATACTGACGACACAGGGAGATCAATCAAAGTGTTTAAAACTCAAGTTAGGGTTTTCTTCCCTGAGTTTGTCCTGCCAGCCGACATGGAGCCGAGTGAGAAAGGTTAGCCACACGCTCTGCTGCATCTCTGGGAAAACATGTTGACAAGCCTCTTGTTTTTGTGATCATTTCCGAAACGCGTAGAATAGCATCACCACATGCACCATTATATTAGGAAATAAACATATTTCTTTGTATCTGTGAACGTGAAAATCTGTGAAACTTTTCCGCTGAACTCCTGCTGCTCGTCGTCTGAAGCTTCAGTGTTGATCAAAGGAGGCTGTTTACACACTCGCCCACCGCGTTTCCAGACAGCGGCAGAGCTACAAAATGTTTGCAGTGCGGAGAAAAGCCCTTCAAACGCATCGCAGCCGGTGACACTGGGATGACATTCAACTTCCATTTCTCCTTATATCAGACGCTAGCATCTTCTTTTTTTTTATAAATCATACACATCACAGAGTTTTGTGTAAGATCAAATTGCCGGAAACTTGAAAACCTTTCAGAGTTCCCAAGCAACCAGTGACATTATGCTCACCCACTATGTCTATTTTTAACTGCACGGTTGATGGAGAGATGCAGAATGTGAGAGATATGCAAATAATTATTGATTTATTGATTTGTATCTCCTGTCTTAGAGGAGGAATTAGAAAGAGGCATGTTACATCCCGTTTGCTCTCTTTGCTTTGTTTCTCATCATCAGTCTTGAGTTTTATTTCCTCCTTCTGTTTTCTGTTTCCCGTCAAAGTGCCATCCATCATCTAATATCCCGGCTCCCATTTTGTGCGAGTAAAGCCCGACAAGCATTTGAGTGCAGTGTTGTTCTCCTATCAATAATAATCAAAGCGATGGCGAAGAAGCACTCTGAGAAGCGTCTAAAAGGAGCAGCAGGATATTTGTTCAACAACAGGTTAAACCAAGTGCAAAGTTGTAAGAGGAAAGTCCTTGATCCTTTTATCTTTTCTATTTGTGTCACTTCCCTCTGAGGTGTTTGGTCAGTGTGATGTCCCCGTCTGTTCGCCGTGTCCGAACGATGCTTTTGTTTCTTTTAGTGCAGCAGACAGTTTCCTACATTGGGCAGGGAGGGAGGACAAATGGCAAAGAGAGATTACTGTTGAATCTTTAAGCAGTATTCTGAAATCTTTAATTACTGCTGGTGTTTGTGAACTTCAACTGCAGTATCACAAGCTGCCTCCGTAAGGCTCATTTGCTCCTCTTGTTTAGAGGACGTTCTATTTTATGTATAGTGTAGTTATAAGTTGTGACATGTGCAGCTGCAGAAAGTAAATTATAATAATAACATTGCAAACAGCTTAGCTCGGCACGACGTGAACGTTTCTCTGCTGCAGCCTCACTTACACTGGAATTGGTTTATATTTGTTTTTTACAAGTAGGATGGATAAAATAAAGTTGGACAATGTATACACTGAAGGTTTGTGAACACATAATATAGACCAAGCGTGACACGTGACGTAGAAGGAGGAGAGATGTTCCTCACAAACATGCCTGCAGTTGCCTGTTGTACGGCAGGCGGGTGAAGAAGAGGAAGGCACAGAGGAGTCTTTATTAACACGCCTGTACGTTCACTCTTCCCCTTGCAAGCACCAGGAAGTGATACCGGATAAGATTTTATATGAAAACAAACGACATTTCCCAGTCGATCCTCTCCCCTCTCATGTATTCCCACAGCTGAAGGAGAGCGGAGCTGAAATCAGAACACCACCTGAATGTATTCATATCATAAATAATCAGTGAGATCTTAAGTTCTGACTGTAACAGCAGCAGATAGCATCATCATTTAGTCCTGGGCTCTTACTTTGTTGAGTCACATGTCAAATGAGTGTGATGAAATACGTAGCAACTTCTACGAAATCTACGGAGCTATCTTTGAATCAGCTGAAGCTCAAGGTCAGAAATAACAAACATCCATATCCACAAGCCTCTTGATTATCTTTGGATACGGAAAGCTGAACGGACTGGAGCACAAACAAACACTGCGTTCCCTGTTTGTTGGGATCACACACACACACACACACACACACACACACACACACACACACACACACACACTTTCTATTTTTTTCTCCACGTAGACAGCTTCAGTGTGCAAATATATATTTGAAATGTTCTCTCTCAGGAAGAGATCATTGTCTACCACACAAGATGTATCCATAGGATAAGACCCGTGTATGATTGGTATCATTACACATTGCTCTGTACACGGAGCACGTTCACATCTGATTCCAGTGTAAGGAGCTAATGCAATGCAGTGTTAGAGCGTAAACAAGTCCATGAAAATAGTCTATAAATAGACGATGGAGTCACATTCTCAAGCTTCTTATCAAGATTTGCTGCTTTTCAGAATATCTCTGGTTTTCTTTTCACTTATTGTCAGACAAAACAAGACATTTGAAAACATTTCCTTTTGGCTTTAGGAAAGTGTGATTGGTAGTTTCTGACATGTCATAGACCAAAAGCTTGTTTACAGTCCCAGTGGATGTTTCACCCATTGGTTTCATTTCTTTTAAATATCCGGTGCCTCGTGTGTCTCGACCCACAAACAAAACCTAGTGACATAAAGTCTATTTCAAAGAATGAAGCCCAATCCAGAATAGATCTCAGTCAGAACCGGTCTAAAGCGGATTCAAGGCTCCAAAATGTGGTCGACCCAGACAGAGAGGAAACACCAACACTGGACATTTTCTAAATCCATGTCGATTGCCAACTTCATTGACACAATGCTTCAGTCTGTTTCAAATTCGACCCAGCAAAGGTCTGACATCAGGTCCAATATATTAGCATAGTGGATGTTCGTGTTTGGTCGACAGATGCTCGACACACGACAGCTGAACAAAGAAGATTAAAGATCATTAACAGATATTCTTGTGCGACAGGATTCTTCCCTGTTAGTTGAAACCCGGCACCATATTAGTGCCGCTGAGTGTTTACCGAGAGCAACAAAGCAATGTAACTACACAATATGACTTCTTATGGGACGGCTGCCGAGACACAAAGTTGTTATTTTTTTTATCATAATCAACACAACAAAGAGCAAAACCAGCAATGCATATCAATTATGCTACTAAGTTATTGTATATGCCGTTGCAGCCTGATAGTTTTTACCTCGTTGCTATTGACCTCCATTGTTGTACAAATAGCATTATAAACTCGCTGGGTGACGTATCCCTTTATCACAATGAGCAGCTAATGTAGTTAGTGCCTATATGTCCATGTGCAGACGTCACTGTGCAGGCTGCTCGGGGATGCAGTTCCTTGTTTACACTGATTCATGTTTATTGTAATGAAGGAGTGTGGCTCTTTTATGTGTTTTATGGACAACAATGGCTAATTATGTCAAATGCTATGCCTGCTAATGGAGCATTTGTCCAACAACTATTATAAAGACATATAGTTTGATATGTATTTTCCTTGTACATGCAACATTAACACATTACATTCTGATCAAATGATGGGATTAAGGCAGCAAATGACAAATGAAGGGCAACTTTGTCCTTTCTTGGTTTGGTGGAGACCCTTAGTGGTGCGCTTTGCGAGGGCTTCTTCCTGTTTTGACGGGACGATGGTCCAGGCCATAAAGAAATGACCAGTTTAATCATAAATGGACTGCTTTTATATAGCGCTTTTCCAATCTTTACGATCACTCAAAGTGCTTTACAGCACATGTCATTCACACAGAGTCAGAGGCTACCGTACAAACCAGGAAACGGAGCCTCATCGCCCGATATTAGTGCCGACCTCACTGGTGCTCTTTTGGCTTAATGGGAGCAAATCCCTTCAGCCAGGTTCAAACATCGTGTGGAAAGTCTGAAACCAGAAGAGTGGAGGCTGTTATTTGTTATGTTCAGCAACATTTTGCACGTGTCCACATACTTTTGGAGAAGTCTTGTGCTGCAGTTGTTTTCTCCTTTCTGTACATTAAGTGATGCAGATTAAATCAAAAACTTTGTTTGTGCTTCACTTTCTTTGGGTGATCTGCCAAAAGGAATAACAGGAAGTGACAGATACCTCATTAAAAATATTTATAGTAGAACAAAAAAGCAATCATTCGTAAATGGTTACAGGCTGATCCACTGACGGTAGATAACTGGCTTGAAATCATCAAAGAGATTCATGAGATGGAAAGACTATTTATACAATACAAGATGGACTAAATGGATATTACATATGTTAGAATAAGGAACGTGTTTAGTGGTTTTCCCCGCTCGTCTTCACTGCTAAAAATGTAATTTACGATCCTATTACTGTCTGCTTTGACAATCACGGGATACTATATGTTAATTATAAAGTTCTGTCTATTCTGTCCATAATCCGTAATCTAGGATGTAGGACATCGAGCACATTATAAAGGACAAGTTAAAGTCCTGGACAGAGTGGAAAGAGACAGAAAGGACATAAAACTCATCAGCCACACACAAGTACGAGACCTTCATTACACGGGATACGATACATTTGACAGGACGGAGCGGACGCTGCTTACGAAAGGACACAACGGTGATTTAACACATGAATGCAGAATCAGCAGTCTGTCATCAGCGTACACCTTTCTATATTTCTGACGCGCACGTACACAAACAGACTCCGATTATCTCTCTCAAACAGAATATGTTTATTACTGTTTATTACTTGATCCCTTCATCTATCCTTTAATGTGAACGCATCCAAGCTGTCGCCGTATCGGTCACTGCGGATGTTTGATTGATGGTTGTATCAGAGTACGGTGATACTGCTCTTTGTGTGCGTGGGTGTTGTCTGTGGATTTGTGAGGCTGGCCGTGCTGAAAGGCTCCGATGCTTGTTTGGTTGCAAAGCACCTCGAGGTGTCTGGCTGATCGTCTCGCAGTGGAAAGCCTTGATTGAATGTCTGGGAGCTCACCACTGAAAGTTAGGACGTGTGGAGAGAACATTATCGATTTTTACAAAGACCGCTCTCTCTTTTCCCATAAATGTTATGGCTCTCTTCGTCCTTGCCCATGACTGTGTGTGTGTGTGTGTGTGTGTGTGTGCGTGTGTGTGTGCGTGTGCGTGTGCGCGTGTGCGTGTGCATATGAGTGCTCTGAATGGCAGGATAAAGGTCCTTTCATCTATGGAGTCAGCACCGAGCCTTCTTCTTCCTACCTGTGTTTGATGTCAAGACAAATGGGCGAGCACGTCTCTGAGAGTTTAAAGAGTCTTAAAACATTCCGGCTTCGGGTCCAAAGAGCCAAATTCGCTGAATGTTTCAAACAGGAAATTCAGTTTTTACCTCTCTGCAGTGGCATCTGTTGAGTGTAGACAACTCTCTTTGCTCCTTTATTCCCTGAGTAGTTTATCTGAACCAGTCTAAAAGCTGGAGACATTTAATTTTTTTCTGCACATTTCTGTTTGTTTCGTGACTGAATAAATCCTCCAGCTGGGTCTTCCCATCTGTCTTCCTTTCCAGAGGATACAGCGTTCGAAGCAGGTGTGCGGGTGCAGATCCACAGCCAGGCGGAGCCCCCGTTCGTTCACGAGCTGGGCTTTGGCGTGGCCCCCGGCTTCCAGACTTTTGTAGCCACACAGGAGCAGAGGGTAGGTGTCCCTGACTTCCACTTCTACACAGTTAATAGCTTTTAATTGTGCTCACTTCTAATCCACATGTTCAGTTTATTGCTCAGAGATTAAAATCCCTCTGTGATAAATGACTTGCCATAACAAGCATTGTGTGCATGCATGTGTGTGTGTGTCCCATCACCCTCTGGGCGCTGAAGTGGCCCTCTGTGGTCTCTTGGGGATTGTTGACTGACAAATGAGATCTTCCCCCACTGTCAGTAGAGTTGACCTTGTTGGTGGAGAGGTGCTACACTCAAACTCAGCACCACTCCATCATCCTGAAGCTTTGTCCCTTCACATACGGCTGATATTAAAGGCTGCAGGTCTAACAGATACACACAGCCCGAGTGCTTTAATGGAAATAGCCTTTTCTCTGTCACCAGATGCTCCTACCTCACAAGGTTGTTTTTCTCCTTCACTCTTCTCCATCCTATCGGTTCGAGTCGAACAAGTTGACAAAGTGAAGATGTTTCTATGTGTCTCTGTCACTGCGCTCAACCGTGTCAGTTAAGAATCCATTTTACCAGCGTTATTAGTTCTAGTCTGTAACCGTCTTTGTTTTTCTTTCTGACTCATATTTTCAACCTTTTTCTGTTTGAAAGTTAAGCTTTTGTCTGGCTCAACAGCGAGAGTTTTGTAAGATTGCCCTACTCTTAGCAGACAGAGTTCTGTCCTTGTCTTCTCATTTTTAAAATGGCCTCCCTCTCTGGCATATCAATGCACTTTCTGTTTCTTTGGCAACCGGGCTGTCTGTTCAGATACAAGTAAACCTTGGACACTTAGGGGGCAAGCGCAAGCAAGCTGTGAACACAACACTGACATATTAACCTCTTTTAAATTGATATGGGACATTTGTTAGCAAACAGTACAGCAGATAGGGGGCAACATGTCGTGTTTCTGGCCACCTGGCAAATGTGAGTGAAATATTACTGAATGTCCATCCATAACCGGGGTAGGGGAATAGAGAAACTTTGTTTTCCCAGCTCGTTTTCTCCTGCAGAAATCTGATTTCTTGATCATGAAAATTAGGTTTCTAAAAATATGTTTTACAAGTACGCATGTGCATGACAAAGACTTCAGACCATGCTTATCGATAAAGGTAAAATCAGCTTTACAGTGCGTATAAATATGTTGTAAGTATACACGTATCCTGGGTTCTCAATATGAATACAAAGATACTGAATTTGTGAGTGGCTTAAAATCCAGTCGAATGCTCGCCTCACTACCGATCGGTGAAGTGCTGCGATGCCGCAAGTCCCCTCAGTGTTAGGCAGGAAGGAGAAGAGGATGAGATCTATCCAGGGAGCTTTAGTCCTCCTGGGTACTGCGGCTCCAGGGTTTCTTTCTCTGTTCATCTGTCAGCACAGTTATGTGATGGCAGGGGTGAAGGCAGTCCCTCCTCTGCCTGTCTTTTGCGAAAACACTGCCCCGCTCCACAAGCCCACACAGTGGGGAACACAGCACATTTAGCTTCAGCTAATTAATGCAGAACTGCACTTTGTATTAGAAGTCTGGGAAGAAATCCCTCCTGCTGCACGATGTCCCCACCTGTCTTTCAAGCTTCTTGTTCTTCTGAAACCTGGAGGGCACTATCAACTATGTCCAAAAACAACTCTTATAATGAAGATTCAGTATCTAGGTCAGAGATTTGGTAAGAGGCCTTGTGGATCCTGTTTATAAAGACATTTGTGGATCTTTGCAATGGATACCAATCAGTCTGCCTGTGAAAATGACTTTGACAAAGAGTTTAAAGGAGCTAATTTTGGCTAATAATGTTGGGTCCTGGATCAAAGCAGCTCAATCAAGCTAAAGGCACAACGTACACAGCCTATAGTTAGGCTTTGAATTAATCTTCACAAACAGACAGACCATTTTATATTTAAGCTCTCCAGACATAGAAAAGTACCCTTCCGTGTTCCCTTGAATGAGAGAGCCTTTCTTTCCAGGGATAAAAACGTCTCCATTATGCCACTATTCATGTGCTGCCTTTTGATTCAACCTCAGAGTCTTTGTATATTAGTTTAGTTCTGCAGAGGGCTTTTATTTTTTTTAATTGTGTCTTGCTTAGACACAACCGGTTTGATATTGAGGTTCAGCTCAAACCAGCGCTCTTCAGTTTCCATTTCAGCTCACCCAACCAGCGCTAATTCAATGACCTTATTAAAAACCCGCCCTGTTCTCAAATCCAACTTTTTTAACGACGTCCCCTGCTAACAAACTTGTAAAGCCTAATGAAAGCATTGCTCCGGTACAACAGGGGAGTGTAACACTGATTAATATCACTGGCCTTGTCTCTTATTATATCAACCATAATCAGGTCAACAGGTTTAAACTCTTTGGATTAGCTGATTATAGATAAATAATCACGTCTCCAATCAGCCACAGCTGACTCTAATTAGGCCAGAAGTGAAGATTACCTGAGGTGTGAAGGTGGCTTTAAAGGTCAAGGATTTGCTGAGAAGCACCTTTCTTAAGTCCCTTAAGAAATTAAAAGCATCTGGATGTCGGTATTCATTGCTAGTGCTTGCTTCCGGCTTCGGGGAGGGCGTGTTTAATTACCACAGGAGACATTGTAGCAGTGCCCAAAAATGGCTTTTGAACACTGAAATATTCAGCATGCGAGATTGCGATTTGGATTGTGTTTGAATTTATTTCCCTAAGTGTTGGTGAAGTGATCCGAAGAGCATTAAGATCTTAAGCATTAAACTCCACAGAAGCACAGACTGAAAGGGAGGGCAGGGTTTCAAATTCTTGTCAGTACTAACAAGCAAACTGCGGCCAAACTTCACCTGGCAGGATGTTGTGTTTTGCCTCATCCAAAAAAAGGGCTGTTGGCAGAGGAAGAGGCCTCAGTTGGGATGCATTGTGATGACAATGAAGGGAACTGGGGAGCAGAGTGTGGTGGGTGATGGATAACGAGTGCACGGCGAGAGCACGCTGCCTGTGTTTTGGAGCAGATGGGCCTCCACACTGCTCTGCCCGGTGTCCCTCGTTCTTCATCTGCTGTCCCAGCCCTCTGAGCCACAGAAGCAGGAGGAGAACATTTGGAGTTTTTGTGCTCCCATCGCCGGGTGTTGTGGGATTTTTTTTCTGACAGAGTCTGGCTATCTGTTGAATTGTTTTCCGCATTGCCTGGTTTGTTGAGAGGCTCTTCTGCTTCTCTGTTGGCTGGGTTTCAAGGAATCGGCAACACATTTGGGAGAGATGCTGTTGGGATGTGTCCACATTATACATGCATTTTCTCTGTATATGTGTGTGGTTAGGAAAAAGGCTTTAAAAGTATTGAATTCTGTTCCCATATATAGATAATTTAAAACGTCTCTCTTGCTTGCCGTACATTGTTTGAGATGTATACATCTTGTGCGTTCAGCAGGCTGTTTAATCCTCTTTTGGGGGGAGTTTCAGTCAGCACCATCAGACCTATAGCAAGCACAGTGCTACTGCTAACCACAGTAGCTAAGGAAGCTCATCGTGCCATAATGGGCAAACGTCAGCAAAACCTTGGATTAACTGAAATTAATTGTTAATTGGTTAATCCATCCATAGATTTAGTTGCCACGTATCTTGTTCCTGATCCTGATAATTATTCATTATATTACTAAGAATCATTGTTATGTACTGTACAGCTTGGAAAGCCTATTGTCACTGGTTTGTCTGGAATGACTGTGGAAAAAGGTATTAAATTGCATTCTATGTGGTGTTAAAAAGGTCTTTAAATCATTTTTGTAAACCCTGCAGAAACTCTGGTACCCTCCCCTAACTAACCGCCACACCTTCTTTCTCCCCTGCAGCTGACCTACCTGCCTCCCCCGTGGGGAGAGTGCGAGTCGAAGGCTCTGGAGTCGGGCTTTTTCCAGGTCTACAGTGTAACTGCCTGCAGGATTGACTGTGAAACGCGCTACATTGTAGAAAACTGCAACTGCAGGATGGTGCACATGCCTGGTAAGCACCGCTGGTCTGACTTCAGCACGCACGCAAAACTAAAAAAATAGACACATTTAGACATGTATTGACTATAAATTCATCAACAGTATTTTATGTGAGATTAAACTGCATTGATAGGACAAATCAATACGGGATTAGGAGTTGGCATTGAAAACAAACCTGGGATTATGTGTCTGGCAGGGAAAACGTGCTGTGTTTCTAGATGCATGCAGCTCTCTTCAAGAACCCAATGTTGTAAACACTGACTGCGTTCCTCCTCATTCCAACTGTTCCTAGGTGATGCTTCCTACTGTACGCCTGAGCAGTATAAAGACTGCGCTGAGCCTGCCCTTGGTAAGTCTGCATACACACACAAACTGAGCATGATTAACAACGGCACACGAACATGCTGTATTTCCTGGTTTACATATCATTATTTGCCTCTGCAAAGGATTTGGATAATCTTTATTTTTCCTGTTGATACAGAGCTTTAACGCTAAACCTGCTTTAAAGACGAGCAACACCGCGGAGAATTTTAAGCTTGGGAGAGCTCAACTTAAAAGCAGATTTATTATATCATCAGTAATGCCAAAGCACTGTAGTAGAAAACAAGTCTACTTTGGGAACTTGTGATAGGCCGTCCTCTCTATCTGTCCTCTGTCACCGTTATCATTTCAAAAGGAAATTGCACAGTGAAGGAATGACTCTGGAGGCACACAGCCGCTCTACTAGTTAGGCTACAGCATTCCCAGTATATCCTACGAATGGTGGAAAGTGTCTGTCACACTACTCAAAGAGAAACTTCAGTATTTTTCAACCTGGAACCAATTTCCCCATGTTTTTTTGTATAAGTAGACTAATAGGGACAATTATATTTAATTGGTCCAGTATTCAGCGAGAGACCTACAGCTGCAAAACAGGCTGAACGTAATCTTTCCAGGCGTCAGTGTACGTCCACTAAAATGCTTGTTTTTCTGACAGGCTCAGGTTGTAATTATAATTGTCTGACAACATTATAGAAAGGACTCTACAGAGAAATTCAGAGAGTTTGTTATGTTGAAGTACAGAAAGCTTAGTGGTATCTAGAATATTTTAAACGTCATGGCTGATTTTGACTTTGTGGATTAGGCCTAACTATATCGTGAGACTCGGTAAAACAAAGGTGAAGAAAAACATCTTATTTCTCTGTATGTAGCGTCATCTCATTCCTTGTGTGTGAAGAGCGTATCAAGTCTGTAACCAACATCAGAGCAGACGGAGACTGCAGTCTTAGAGTTCAATTTATTGGATGGCTAGTCAGATACATAATGCGTCATATTTCCTGCATTTATGTAAATTAAACAGCCACATGAGAGGTTTTTTGGCAGCCCCATTCCATTCCTTTAAATTCAAGATTTTATATTAAGTTGTGTTAAATGTTAGCTTGTCCAGCTGTTTGAAGATTATAGAACTGAGTTTCTATGTTTTGACTACCTTTGAAAATATCCCAGTGTAATATATAGAGAGAGAGAGAGAGAGAGAGAGAGAGAGACAGAGAGAGAGAGAGAGAGAGAGAGAGAGAGAGAGAGAGAGAGAGAGAGAGAGAGAGAGAGAGAGAGAGAGAGACACACACACTCATGAAATTCAGATGAGATGGTGTCTTTGTGATTTTATCTAAATTAGAATCCATGGAAAGTGTTTAAAAGTCCAGGGGGATTAGCGGGATCATAAAGAGATGGGTTCTTATCTGTTTCCTGCATTTGATTATCGAGTTAGAGGTCACAAGGAAGGCATCGGGGTGCACGCTGGGAATGTTGTCAAGGACATAAAAACACGTAAAGGGTTGGTTCATTCAAATTTCAACGATGTATCTTTCCATAACGACACCACTTTGCTGCTAAGAGCTTCACCGCAGAAATATTCCCCAGTGAAGCAGTGCACAATGTGTAATATCTAGAGTAACGAGGATTGTGATCCAGATCTAGTGTCTGTGCGAACAGCTCTGATCACGTGTTGCATCATAATAATTCTGTTTTATGGGGCGAGATGGAGAGTGTTGGACAAGGCTTAAGCTGCGTTTACACTTCTGTGTTGGCGGGGGTACACCACATTGCCATCGCTGGTCAGTTTGTATTTTCTATTGTTGTATTCGGTCGTGTGTGAAACCAAGACTCAACATGTTAACTTATTATAAGTTAGGCTACGTAACAAACACCGCAAAACATTATCTTTTCCATCCATCCATCGTCTACCGCTTATCCAGGGTCGGGTCGCGGGGGCAGCAGCTCCAGTAAGGAACCCCAATCTTCCCTTCTCCGAGCCACATCCTCCAGCTCCGACTGGGGGATCCTGAGGCGTTCCCAGGCCAGTGAGGAGATATAATCTCTCCACCGAGTCCTGGGTCTTCCCCGCGGTCTCCTCCCAGCTGGACGCACCTGGAACACCTCCCTAGAGAGGCGCCAGGTGGCTCCTTACTAGATGAACCACCTCAACTGGCTCTTTTCAACGTAAAGGAGCAGCGGCTCTACTCAGAGTCTCTCACGGCATGGCTGAGCTTCTCACCCGATCTCTAAGACCTAACCTAAAACAAGTTGTTTTGTTTTAATTCACAATGTTAACCATGTGTTTAAAACTACAAAGTTAAGTTTCATTTTCACAACAGTGGTGCAGTTTTCCCCGTCTGAACCTTTCCAATGCTCGTGATAACAGCTGGTGACAGCCATTCAATAGGCTGATAACATTCGAAACAGGTACAAACACATTAAGAAAGACTCAGTACTATTCCCTTTTTCAGTCACACACATCTAACAAAGCCATTACGCAGCAGAGCTTCTGTTTACTGCAATCTCTTCTCCGTGGGACTCATTGCAGGTAAACAAAGCAAGTGCACAGCGGTAGACTATTCAGCAATGAGACACGGCGGAATAATGTTATATCGGATGCGACTCCAGATCTGTATCAGTACATACATGCATGATTGTGAACACAGACACCGCGTGGGAACATAATTAATGCAGGATACAACAAATTAAATCTGAAGCTTAACTATAAATCATAACGGTGTTAAAGTCTTGCCTTGACTCGAGTATATTCAGACCGGTTTCTAAGTTTTAAAACAGTCCAAAATGTTTGACTCGTGAATATCATTCACCTCTATTTCATTCTTCTGGCAAGAGGACACGATGTCTGAAACCGAATGAATGACTAGATTTCATGAGGTAAAGGAGAAAATATTCTAAATATAAATCTTTTTTTTGTAATTTGGGGCTCACTGACCCTTTTAAGGCTATATACCAACTTGTCAACTTAAGTGGGAGCACTGCTTCATGATTAAAGAGCCTCACTCGGGTTTTATTCAAAGTAATTAATTATAGCATACTATAACATATGATATGGAAGCCATATAGTTTCAATATAATCCACATTTATGATGAATAAAAGTTAGTGAAAACATAAATAATCAATTGATTTAGAACAGGGGTGGGGAACCTCCGGCCATTTGATCCGGCCCTCGAGGTATTTCATAAACGCACGCAAAAAAATCCACTAGAAAATAAAAAATAAAAAATCTAGATGGCAATAGAATAAATCAGGCGACTGACCAAGGTCAGGGTCCTTGAACACAACGCGAGTGGAACGTGTCATCACGTGGTCACGTCATGTAAAAAAACTTCAATATTAAACGAGACTGTCATTGACACCAGCGAACGCAGCGTGGCGAGTGTAAAACAAGAGAAAGGTGGATGCGGAATGTCGCACTTTCCAGGAGAAATAGACGAACGATTATTTCTTTGAGGGAGTAAAAGGCCAGTGTGCCTAGTTTGTGCGGACGTGTGAAAAATAAATAATCTCGACCGTCATTACTGCACGAAACATGCAAAACTGCACGAGCTGAGAGGACGAGTGCGTTTGGATAAAGTTAACGCTCTTCGGCGGAGTTTGGCCCAACAAGCAGCTCTCTGCAGAGCGTAACATAAACACATGGACAGATAGAGAGGTAGACCACCACACCAAGAACAGACTGTTTGCACAGCATAAAAGAAAGGTGAAATGAATGGGCTGCATCTTAAAATAAATTGCAGAGGTTATAAGTTCAATAATTAGTACGGCCCTCGAAGGATGTTGTAAAAAATCAAATGGCCCTTGATTGGAAAAAGGTTCCCCCCCCCCCCTGCTTTAGAAGCATAATGAGTAATAGTGAGACTTTATCAACCTCAACTGTTGGCCAGTGGGATTTTCTCAAACTCCTTTCACACATGTGTCTCTGCTCTCTCACGCCACAGGGAACATTATTTCTTGAAAACCAGCAAGGTAAAGAAACAATGTCGCCAAGGGCAACAAAACTTTCAGGCAGTTACCATTAAGGCTCAGGCACAGCGATGTGCCAGTAATGTGCACTCGATGGCACACGTTACACTGTGTGGTGCAGCAGGAGAGTTGAAGGCTTTGGTGCTTATTCCAGACAGCTCCTTTTCTCTCTCTTCCCTTTAATTGGCTTCATTTTTGGAACAGTAGGGCTTTCACAATCCCGACACACACACACACACACACACACACACACTCACTCACTCCGTTTGGATCATTGTATGCAAATTAATTCTTATTTTAAACTCAGTGCCAATTTGTTATCCCCACCAGAGAACATTTCTCACGGCAAAGTTTGATTGGGTTTTTCTCTCTATAACTGTGTCAAATTTTGGAGAGGCCGCTGAAATAATTTTTTTGATAGGAGACAGCTGCATCTGTTGTCTGGGAACAACTTGCTTATCTAGAAGTTTGCTTTTGAGGAAGTGGAGACGGTTTATAATAACACACCAAGACAAACAAACACAATTATATCAAACTTTTGTTAGCTTCTAAACAGAAGATTCAACGTGCCAAAACCGTCTTAAATAAGCGGTTTTAACAATTGTCTGCCTCTCACACATATTTTTATTTATACTTTTTTTTGTCTAAGAATTTAGGCAATTGTTTTATGGTAATTTGATCTTTAGATTTAAATGTGTGAGAGAAAAGGAGGATAAAGGTGAGAGGCTTAGAGAAAGAAATCAGTCATTTGAATGCACAAGGCTTTGCTCCTGTATTTCCAATAATGTCTCATTTGAATAAAAATAAGAGACCACTAAGAAGCCATATTGAATCTCCTCTCCGTGATGGTGAGGTCCAACAAGCTATTAGCGTGCCGTGGGGGATAGCTGCCTCGTGCTCTGTGGTCTGCAGGTCTGCCACAGAGCTATCAGAGAGATACAAGCCGGGAAACCTTTACATTCAGAGAATAAGTGGTGGTTGTGAGGGATCTTTAAGTCCAGATAGAGACGTTTTTGTTTGTGAGAAACCACTCAGCAATCTCTGGTTGAATTAAAAGAGCTGTATCTATACTTTGCAATTTCATGAATTCAGCTTGAGAGGGTGAGTTGGGAGGAGTTTGAACAGCCTGGGTGCTGGAGAAGCTTTTGATAGAGCTATATTTGAAAAGCCTGCGTCGCTTAACATTACCGTCACTGTGAGAGAGTCGGTGTTATGTAGGAGGCTGTGGGCTTAACACGAAATCATCGAGTGCATTTTAGTTTAGTTTAGTTTTTTTTTATAAACTGCCTAAGCAAAGCCATGAATAGAGCCTGGCATTTGTGCACCAGGACTTTGTCTCTGTCAGGACGAATGGTGTTTTCACGGATGCTGCTTGAGGGCTTGTTTGTGTTTGGCGCTTTACATTCTGACTTTGACAATGACATTGACTTAAACTGTCGTTCAGGCTTTTATGGAGTAAACATCCGCACAACTCCAGGCGCAGTATAATTGAGGCCATGTATACTATCGTGGGTGGTATTTGAATTGTTTGTATGTACAGTATGTGCGACCCCTGACAACTGAAGGCAGGGGACAGATTTCAGATTAACAGAAGAGGTGCGAGAGATGCATGTACCGCAGAAGCTTCAGGCCTGTGGTTTAGTTTAATGTTTATCAGCTGT
Organism: Cottoperca gobio; assembly: GCF_900634415.1. Taxonomy (NCBI): domain Eukaryota; kingdom Metazoa; phylum Chordata; class Actinopteri; order Perciformes; family Bovichtidae; genus Cottoperca; species Cottoperca gobio. The sequence goes on along the minus strand of NC_041362.1, from coordinate 5,026,081 downwards.
GAGAAAGCATTGACGTACAGATGGCACTAACACACTACAAAGATGTAGCTAATTAAAAGTAATTGGCTGTGTGAATATAAAACATTTACCCTAATGTGTTTTTCTTTCAGATTAGTAAGGTTATAGCTCACTGTGGTCGAGTTGATAAAAAAAGATAGACATTTTTTTTATAATTATGGCTGAACGTCATGATTATTTTATATTTATAATATTATGTATAAACTGAAGATTTTAGTCTGGGCAGAAGTTCTCCAAATAAAAGGGAAGACTTGTTGGATATGACCCCACCGCTAATCGTATATTTCCTGGCTTCAAAGCGTACAGACAATTCTCACTTTGTTTCTAAAAGAGCATTTTTCCCTTTTGTTCATCACGCTCAACCAATCCTCCCACATCTCGTTCCATTTTCCATTGTTTACGCATCTCCCCTCTCCATCGCCCCCTTCTGCGTGAAGCTAAACTATCGTCTGTAGAGACCAATAACTGCCTGTGCAGGACGCCGTGCAACATGACCCGCTACAACAAAGAGCTATCTATGGTCAAAATCCCCAGCAAGACCTCGGCCCGCTACCTGCAGAAGAAGTTCAACAAGTCGGAGAAGTACATCACGTAAGTAGCCAGTATCTTCGGATCAGCTCTGGAGTTCTCTTCTTCCCTTTCAGACGGGAGTTTGGAGTCACTTTGCCTCATTAACTGAATCTCTGTTTTGTGGCGTTCCCCAGGGTTCTGTCCTGGGTCTGTTGCTGTTTGCTCTGTACGAGATAATAAGTAATAATATATGCGGACACTATCAATTACATATTTCCTTGAATCCCCAAAAACTGTATGTTTTACAAAGTTGTCTCAACTCCATAAAAAAAATGGATGCCAGATCATTTTCCTAGTGACAAACAGAAGTTCTTATTTTGGCGCCAGCTGGCGTCGTCCCGAAGGTGATAGAAAGTCTTAGCTCACTACCCTCTATAATCTATGTGTTTTTTATGGACCATACTTTATTAATTGTTTGGTTCTCTTTCTCTTTCCACCAGCTGATTTGGAAATGATTATTAATTTCTTAATTTCTTGACTGCAGTTCACTTTTCATCTGCCTTAGCAAGACTTCCCTAAATCCCCCACAAGTGGTCCAAAACGCTGCTGCCAAGCTTTGACCAAGGCCTCCAAAATGTCTCATGTAAACTCATTTTGATATCTTTACACTGGCTTCCCATTAACTTTGGAAGCAGTTAAAGATTTTTGTGATCTTGTTTAGTGCCTTGCATGGTCAGGCGCCTGCCTACATTAAAGAGCTTCTGCAGCTCTACATCAGCAGCAGGTCTCTGGGGTTCTCTGATCAGGGTTTGGTAGTTGTTACTCGCTCCGAGCTCAAGACTAAAGGAGGCTGTGCTTTTAAGGTTGTAGCTCCCAAACTTTGAAACTCGTTCCCTTTTGGATTTAAGATCTGTGGACACTTTTAAAAAAGCAGCTCGAGACCCTTTTGTTTCGACTTTCCTTTTGTTTCTTGTATTTTATGTTTTTAGCTTGATGTCTGCATTTCAAGTCAGTTGTTTTGTCTTTTACTTTGTTGTGAAGTCCTTTGTGACATCGGCTCTCTAAAAGTGCTATTTAAATAAACGTATTAAGACATATTTGGAATAAATCAAAGCTTTAATGATTGTAGATAGAACAGCTGAAACCACTTGTAAACTGATTCCAGCTTCTCTCAACACGATGTCATGTGTTGTAGGCCATGAATTACCAAAAAACAAACACAACTGATGGTGGGAAAATGCTAACGCTCATGCTAATGACAGATCACACAAAGGTCTTGTCTAATTTAAAATAGTCCTTCACAAAGATATGTAATGTAGTGTTTTCCTATGTTGCACTGCAACACGTGTGTCCTCCCACTTGGTCTGGGATTCATTAGGACTAATGCCCAATTTTGCTTTTTGCAGAGACAACATCTTGGTGTTGGACGTGTTCTTTGAGGCTTTGAACTACGAGACCATCGAGCAAAAGAAAGCTTACGAGGTGGCAGGCTTGCTGGGTACGTCTTTTTTATTCCTCCAAAACCTGGATCCAGTCTACTTGAGTCACAGTCATGCTACTTTTGAAATGATGTGTTGATTCGTGGGAAATGTCCCACCCTCATGACTCATGGCAGCAGATTCAGATAAGATCATTCAAAGATGCCTGACATCTGTATGTGTATGTGACAAGTCATCAACAAAATGTCGGCACCGTGAAATGTTGAGATTTCACTGGCAGCGAGCTAAATTATACAATTGCGTCAGCTATTTAAAGAAGCTACAACATCTATAAATGAAAGGCGCCTCCCGACCTTTAACTGAACATCAAAAGGTCATTGCACTTTTCACCTTTGAGTGTGTTTTATGTTTAAATATTGACAAATTAATTGACACAAGCAGGGATCTTTTGAACTGAGGCAAAATTAGACCCCGTCAAAATAAAATAACGTGTATTTATACAGACCAATATCACAAATTACACATTTGTCTCAGTGGGCTTTACAGACTGTGCAGGATACAACACCTTCTGTCCTCTCGCACCACACAAGGAGAAACTCCATATAAGAAACCCCATAATTAAAGAGGGGAACATGGAAGAAACCTCAGGGAGAGCAGCTGAGGACGGATCCCTCTCCCAGGACAGACACATGACGTGTGTACAGAATGAGACTCCATAAATTGGCAAATAAAAATAGCCAATTGTGATTCAGTCCAGGTTACTTGAGACATTGTATGAGATACAGTAAGTAAGAAATATTACACAAATAAGCTGTATTATTCCTACCTGACTCAAACTTGACAGGTTTGACTCTTATTAGATATAAGAGGGCTCAGCTATGCAACAATTATATACACACTCACTCAACATGTCAAATGTAGGCTCTGATTACCCAAACTATTGATACTGGTCACATCTGACTATATTATACTCTTCTCTCTCGTAAGGAGTTGACTCAACACAAGTAGGCTTTTGTGAGCACACCTGCACAATCCCCTTCTTTTCCCTTGTTGTTGATTTTCTGCCTCTTACTCACGCAAGCTAATAGTCAGTAATGGATAAAATAAAGCAAAAATATAGACATCAAATGTCAAATTTGCCAATTCCAGTTGTGTTTTAGTCGAGTCCGGTTGTAAAGTCATGGGCAGAGTCTGGGATTGAGCCTCAGTTGTGGGCCTCTGCAGAATTCTAAGGAGCTGCAGTGATGCGGTTGCAGGCACAGGAACATCATGATACAGAGCTGTCATTTCAAGAGCTTGTTATTTTCATATATCAGGACACTTTGGAGTCTAAATGTGCCTGTGCTGTGGCCAATTACCTGCAGTTCACTGTATCTTGCTCCACACAATTATGTTTGAGATGTGCTGTCAGACAACTAAAGTATTTTCCTTTGCCACGGCAGAACGCTGTGTATATATAACTTATGTTTATTGTGGCCTTCTACAGGTGATATTGGAGGTCAGATGGGTCTGTTCATTGGAGCCAGCATCCTCACTATCCTGGAGCTGTTTGACTACGCTTATGAGGTCAGTCTCAAGTTACTGTTTTCACACTTTTACTCTCTCTTAACTTTTGAATCATTAAATTACGCCCACACACCTCTCCTCTACAGGCCTTCACAGCTTTTGTCGGTGCAGTAAACTTTGACAGCTCTTGTTTTTGGTTTTTCAGTGAAGAGCTAGAGCGTTGAACATGAAAGCTGACTCCAGAAACAATGTCACTGATACAAAAAGCTTTAGAGAGATGAAAGAATGTGTGCTGGTGCTTTCCCATCACCTCTGCTCTACCGTGTGGCCCTCTTCAGAGCTTCGTATGCTGCTTTCAGCTGCAGAGGGATCTAAGAAGCACAGTCTTTGTATCCCCTAGGGTTGTGTAAAATACACAGGAAATGTATTTTATTTGATTTTAACTGCCATAAAGGAGTAATGTGGAAACTGGTACCCTCATGTCGCTGACATAAGCAGCTCTAAAGCTCATTTTAACAGTTTGTTGCTGTATTAGCATCTAATTACTGATTTTACTCAGTAGTCAATCAATCCAGTTCCAGACGCCGATCTTGACTTTTATTTCCCGATCTGCAGGTGGTGAAAGACAGACTACTGGATTTACTGAGCAGAGAGGAGGAGGAGGAGAGTCATGGAGAGGATGTGGTAAGAGCGACCTTTAACCCCTCACTTGTCAATCTTCCTCACAGAGTGCTGTGTAAGTGGAGCGTGTAGATAAAGTGTCATTTCACGCACTCTGGCCATGCATATCAAAACCTTGCCCTATCCTTACCCTTCCACACAAGCATGTAGAACGAGCACCCTAACAAATGTAACACTGTGTACAGACTGAGAGTAGCATGCTGATTAGCTCTTGGAAGAAGCTCTCAAATAATACTTACAGCAACAAGGTCTCTCCCCTTTAACAAACACCTGCATCAACATCACATCTTAGTTAAATCAATATCAACAGTACCAGTATGAGGACAAGGTTAGGCTGCCGTTTGCATCAGAGTAGTCAGTCAGAAGTGTTAGGATACAACGGTCAAAGAATATCCCTGGATATTATAGCCGGTAGCTGAATGAGCCACTGATGCTGAAGCATGAAGGAAGTGGTCAACCCTGTTGAATAAGCACAAATGAATAAACCTACCATGCTTTTCCCTACAAAGTCCAAAAAGGAATTCACCTCATTTGAACCACTGAGATTTCACGTTGAACCTTAGAGAGCCAGAGAGTCTAAAGTCACTACGTCACGCCTATTTCACAAGGATGCCCAAATAAAGCCCTCATGTAAACACAGGCCAGAGTTTACAGAGGGGCTTAAACTCTTAACAGAGACTACTGCCTTTGAAAATATGATAGCCAGGGTAAATAACAGCCCAAGCAAAACTAAGCAGATATGGCACATTTGTATGGCTTACGTTAACGGTGCAACACCTTAGAGAGAGTACAGGGTACCGGTGGACAGGATGTGTATTTATTTATGTGCTGTATATGCATATATAGAATTATTCTTGTGCTTGGGTAGTTCCTGAAAGACACCATGGTGTTACCACGGTTCTGCACTCGGCAGTCTAATAAATAGAGAAGGTGAGCCGACAGTATTCATTTGGTTGCAATCTGCATCCACCATGTGAATCCTCTTGTATCACATCTGTATATCTTTTTCTGAATGAGCCCCAGATGTTCACCTGGTAGAGCAGGCGGCCCATGAACAAAGGCTGAGTCCTGTACGAAACACAATCACACCTCCTTAAGAAGCATGTTTGCAATTTATCCAAGGTGTTCAATGAAACGGCAACGTGTTATTGGCGGCCGAGTGTTTCATTGCTTTAAATGTTGCTGCCGCAAGGAATTATGGGACGGCATTATCTCCTTTCCTTTGGTAAAGGATGGTGTGCCCTATACTAAAGGAGAGAACCCTTTCTTCAGCATTTAGAGAATACACCAGCTCTAATCAAGGCTGCAATTAGATACTTCCGGGTCATTTCACTCAAACATTCCCATTCGACCGCAGCCTAAGACTCTTTCGATCTTCTTTCCCAGAGTTCCTGTGACCCAGTGGCGAACCACTCGGAGTCCATCAGCCACACTGTGACAGTCCCCCTGAAGACAACGCTGGGCACCCTGGAGGAGATTGCCTGCTGAGGCCCTCCCCCCTGCCCCTCAGAGCCACACACATCCAGAAGCTGCCTCCACTGGGTGGCACTACATCCTCTGTTAGGGCATCCTGCAGGACCCTAACAGAGGAGGGGAGGAGACGAGGACAAGAACAGGGATTGGCCCCAGGAGAGCGCTGCGCTCTGTCACATCGCCATGTCTGAGGCACTAATGGGGATTAAGGAGCTGTCGGCTGCACTTATCGGCCCTCTCCGTCACCTTGCACTGTATTGTGGTGGGAGGGTGGCCTCCGCTGTGTCAGACCTGCAGTGGGGTCTCTACATACACAGAAAATCAGAGACTGCGTGGGACGACTTCCCACAAAGGGGGCTCACCCCTGTGCAGCATATCTATGTTACAAACACATTCATATGTCGCTCACTGCCAAATGAACTGTACAAAATTGGTTTTGAACTGCATGCATCTATCGATCTATCTTGCTCTCTTTGCTGACGCATACGCTGGACTGCAGTGCAGTGTTGCTTAGCTGTACATGTGTGCCATGTGTCTCTCTCTATGTGCAGGATAGGCCTGTGACGAGCGCCCAGGTGAGATGTAAACTTCGAATGTACAGATTGAACATATGGTTGTTTAAAATCATAGTTCAGATGAGACCAATCCTTCGAAAAATCTATTCTAATGAGTGATTTATCATTTCTTTGCTAATGATCCTGAAGGGGAAGGTGGTTGGTGACGTACGAGCATTACTGAGGGAAACAAACACCTTTGCTCACTGGAAGCCGGCATTTTTTAACCTGTCAATTTGTCAGTTTACCAAAAGGCATGTTTTTCTTCTTGACTCCCGGGGTGTTGAGCTGTTCCCTACAGACATCTTTAAAGGGATGTCATACTCGTACTGTTCATTTATATGAATAAATAACTGTCTGACTTCTGGCTGCTGCACCCAACACAGCTCCCAGCTAACAGGTACAATCTGAATTTATTTGCCTGCCAGACGGCAAGCTGTGTACAAAACACTGCTACAAATGAATATGCCCAGAGTTATTAAACCATTATTTAGTTAAGAGACTGTCAGCGTGATATCTCAGACGGTTATTACTTCTTTATCAAGGGTGGCATCATTTTGTCCTTCATTAAAAAAAAGAAAATGTCCCAGGCTTGACAATTTTAAACAACAAACAAAAGCACCATGGGTTCTGCCAGGATTTCTTTATGACACAATGTCTGCTGTGATACGGTGTAAATATCTGTGTTTCTTTGTCTTCATAAAAACGGGTATCACGCAGACATGCCTGAAGCAGATTTAATCAAAAAAAGACTTTTGAAAAGATAAATTCCAGGTCCAGAAGTGACTTCATATGTGTCACATTCTTTCATAATGTTACTCTCTCAGTAGGTGAGAGTGTTGCCTAATGAGCAATGGCATTTTGAGGGTAGTTGAATGTCATGTTAAAAACGCAGGACACACTTTGCTTTGAGCACCAGGCTTAGTTTCCACCACAGGTCTATCTGAAGCGTCAGTGTCCTCAGAAACAACAGTTGCATATATACGGCTTTACACCAAAAGCTTGTGTGAGACCATGTGGAAGATTTAGTGTCCACGATCACCCGAGCTCGGTCTCTGTCATCATGGTAATGTACATTACAGGTAGGAATGAATTCAAGTGCTTTGTGAGATTGTTTGAATTATGATTTCCCATCTGTGGCTCAACCTGCTGTCTATGTGTACTATCTCATGTCGTGGCTTCAGATGAACAGCCGACCTGCAGGGCGGCGAGGCCGACGTGTCTCGCTTCTCTTGTTGACGACACTGGCTGATTCTTCTCTCTACTTTGGCTTCAATTGTTATCGCAGGACAGCGTTTTCTCATTTTGTGATGCAGCATACAGTGTGTGTTTTTAATGTGAAACAATTAAATAAAAAAAAGTTGTTTTGCAGTGGTGGCGTCCTGTTGTGGCAAGGCAAGTTTATTTCTATCACACCTTTCAACAAGAAGGCGAGACAAACCGCTTTACTTAAGACATAGTGGAAAACAAACACAAGACTAAAGTTAATATAAAAAGAGACGTCTCCCGCCGCGTACACGTACATCCGAGCTGCCCCTTCTTCTTCTTCTTCTGTTGCATTACCGGCATCTGCTGGGCTGTCCCATGCCCCATCTATTCCGCCATTGCCGTGGCATGCATGAGAAGGTGCAACGTGGAAATGTTCCTAAATGCAGTGCAATAAAAGTCTCAGAGCAGCATCACCTTCCTCCAGTCATGCCTCTAGCAAGGCTACAGAGTAAGATGGAAGATATTAATATGCTCATATTGAATAAAACTGAAGAAAGAATCTACAGTGCCGTGAATACGAATGAATAGCCCCAAATGTATTCTAACACAATGCAGCCGCAAATTAAAGAGTTTGAAGCCTCAAAAATAAAATCACTTTTTAAGGTTTGGAGTCGGCACAATGCACCTGACAAGAACAAAACAAGTCATGCTGGCTCACATGTACAATAGCTTGGCAAGGTGCAATTTCCGTCTGACATCCACGAAATAAGCACTTAGTATTGGCTGAAATGTTCCCCCATTCAGCCTCTAATGATTACAGCAGCTTGCACAGTGAAGGAGTCGCGCCACAGCGGTGAAAAAATTCAGCTTGAAACCTGATTTAGCGTGCTGGTCAGGTTTTATTAAGCGCTGCTACTTACAAGAAAATCCAACAGGAGTGGGCACTGAAAGAGAGCACGACATCTTCCCTTTCTCCGCTTCACATTTGTTTCATTAAGTCACTCTAATGCGTCCTCCTCCAGCTCAGACATGCACAAATCTAATTATATGTGAATGAACGAATGCTCGGAAAGATGACACTTAACTTCAAAGATTGCTTTAAAAGTATAAGCAGGAATAATTGTAGAGAGTGGACGTACTGTGGGGCTTTAGTTTAACTTGAGAGGAGCAGTTACAGTTCTTTAGCTAACTATTGTAGAAAATAATCTCTGGGTTTTAGTTTCCATCCATCCATCGTCTACCGCTTATCCGGGATCGGGTCGCGGGGGCAGCAGCTCCAGTAAGGAACCCCAATCTTCCCTTCTCCGGGCCACATCCTCCAGCTCCGACTGGGGGATCCTGAGGTGTTCCCAGGCCAGTGAGGAGATATAATCTCTCCACCGAGTCCTGGGTCTTCCCCGGGGTCTCCTCCCAGCTGGACGTGCCTGGAACACCTCCCTAGGGAGGCGCCCAGGTGGCATCCTTACTAGATGCCCGAACCACCTCAACTGGCTCCTTTCAACGTAAAGGAGCAGCGGCTCTACTCCGAGTCTCTCACGGATGGCTGAGCTTCTCACCCTATCTCTAAGGGAGACGCCAGCCACCCGTCTGAGAAAACCCATTTCGGCCGCTTGTACCCGTGATCTCGTTCTTTCGGTCATGACCCAGCCTTCATGACCATAGGTGAGGGTAGGAACGAAGATCGACCGGTATATTGAGAGCTTTGCCTTCTGGCTCAGCTCTCTTTTCGTCACAACGGTGCGGTAAAGTGACTGTAATACCGCCCCCGCTGCTCCGATTCTCCGGCCAATCTCTCGCTCCATTGTCCCCTCACTCGCGAACATGACCCCGAGGTACTTGAACTCCTTCACTTGGGGTAATGGCTCATTCCCTACCCGGAGTAGGCAATCCACCGGTTTCCTGCTGAGAGCCATGGCCTCAGATTTGGAGGTGCTGATCCTCATCCCAACCGCTGCACACTCGGCTGCGAACCGATCCAGTGACTGTTGAAGGTCACAGACCGATGATGCCATAAGGACCACATCATCTGCAAAGAGCAGCGATGAGATCCTCAGGTCACCGAACTGCAACCCCTCTCCTCCACGACTACGCCTCAATATCCTATCCATGAAAATCGCGAACAGGATTGGTGATAAAGCGCAGCCCTGGTGGAGGCCAACATTCATGGGAAACGAGTCCGACTTACTGCCGAGTATCCGGACACAACTCTCGCTTTGGGCGTACAGGGATTGGATGGCCCTCAAAAGTGACCCCTTCACCCCATACTCCCGCAGCACCTCCCACAGTATCACCCGGGGGACCCGGTCATATGCCTTTTCCAGATCCACAAAACACATGTAGACCGGATGGGTGTACTCGCAGGCCCCCTCCAGGATCCTTGCAAGAGTAAAGAGTTGGTCTGTTGTTCCACGACCAGGACGGAATCCGCATTGTTCCTCTTCAATCAGAGGTTCGACTACCGGCCGAACCCTACTTTCCAGTACCTTGGAGTAGACTTTACCAGGGAGGCTGAGAAGTGTGATACCCCTGTAGTTGGCACACACTCTCTGGTCCCCCTTTTTAAATAGGGGAACCACCACCCCGGTCTGCCAACCCCTAGGCACTGTCCCAGACTTCCACGCAATGTTGACGAGGCGTGTCAACCAAGACAGCCCCTCAACACCCAAAGCCTTCAGCATTTCTGGACGGATCTCATCAACCCCTGCGGCTTTGCCACTGTGGAGTTGTTTGACTACCTCAGTGACTTCCATCAGGGAAATTGACGATGATTCCCCCATCAGCTTCCAGCTCTGCCTCAACCATAGAGGGCGTGTTAGTCGGATTCAGGAGTTCCTCAAAGTGCTCCTTCCAGCGGCCGATAACCTTCTCAGTTGAAGTCAGCAGGGTCCCACCCTTGCTGTACACAGCTTGGATGGTTCTTCGCTTCCCCCTCCTGAGGTGCCGGATGGTTTTCCAGAAGCACCTTGGTGCCGACCGAAAGTCCTTCTCCATAGCTTCTCCGAACTTCTCCCACACCCGCTGCTTTGCCTCTGACACGGCAGAAGCTGCCGCCCTTCTAGTCCTTCGATACCCTGTAACTGTTTCCGGAGTCCTCCCGGATAACATAACCCGGAAGGACTCCTTCTTCAGTCGGACGGCTTCCCTGACCACCGGGGTCCACCACGGTGTTCGAGGGTTACCGCCCCTTGAGGCACCTAAAACCTTGAGACCACAGCTCATCACCGCAGCTTCAGCAATAGAGGTTTTAAACATCGCCCACTCAGGTTCAATGCCCCTAACCTCCACAGGGATGGCTGAAAAGCTCCGCCGGAGGTGTGAGTTAAAGATCCCCAGGACAGGGGCTTCCTCCAGACGTTCCCAGTTCACCCACACTACCCGTTTGGGTTTACCAGGTCTGTCCAGAGTCTTCCCCCATCCCTTGATCCAACTCACCACCAGATGGTGATCAGTCGACAGCTCCGCCCCTCTCTTCACCCGAGTGTCCAAAACATGCGGCCTCAGATCAGATGATACGATTACGAAATCGATCATTGACCTTTGGCCTAGGGTGCTCTGGTACCACGTGCACTTATGAGCATCCTTATGTTCGAACATGGTGTTTGTTATGGCCATTCCATGACTAGCACAGAAGTCCAACAACAAACGACCGTTCGGGTTTAGATCAGGGAGGCCCTTCCTCCCAATCACGCCTCTCCAGGTGTCTCCATCGTTTCCCACGTGTGCGTTGAAGTCTCCCAGCAAGACTACGGAGTCCCCTACTGGAGCCCCCTGCAGGGTTCCATTCAGGGTCTCCAAGAAGGCCGAATACTCAGAACTGCGGTTAGGGGCATAGGCACAAACAACAGTCAGAGTTTTCCCCCCCATAACCCAAAGGCGTAGGGAGGCGACCCTCTCGTCCACCGGGATAAACTCCAACGTAGCGGCGCTCAGCCGGGGGCTAGTGAGTATCCCCACCCCGGCCCGACACCTCACACCTTGGGCAACTCCGGAGAAGAATAGAGTCCAACCCCTATCCAGGAGTACGGTTCCAGAGCCAAGACTGTGCGTGGAGGTAAGCCCCACCAGATCCAACTGGTAGCGATCCACCTCCCGCACTAGTTCCGGCTCCTTCCCCCACAGAGAGGTGACGTTCCACGTCCCCAGAGCCAGCCTCTGCTGCCCGGGTCTGGTCCGTCGAGGTCCCTGACCATCCCTGCCACCCGTGTGACAGCGCACCCGACCCCAGCGATGTTTCCCATGAGTGGTGGGGCCACAGGATGGATGGATGGGAGGCACCACGTAGCTTCTTCGGGCTGTGCCCGACCGGGCTCCGTGGCAAACCCGGCCACCAGGCGCTCGCCGGGCTTCCTCCGGGCAGGGTCTCTCCTTTCCTTTCCCTTTCTTTCATGAAGTCGTTTTTGAACCATTCTTAGTCTGGCCCCTCACCTGAGACCAATTTGTCTTGGGGGACCCTACCAGGAGCACTAGGCTCCAGACAACACAGCTCTCAGGTTCATAGGGACACACAAACCTCTCCACCACGATAAGGTGATGATTCCCAGAGAGGTACATTAATATTCCACACAGCCAGAGACTCTTATCCAGGAGCCGCTGCATGCCGGGGGTTTATCCTCAGTTCAGTCTCAGTTCATTTAGCAGATATTTAGGCAGGAAATTGCCTGCAGGTCAGCCATAGAGCATTAGCAACTCATTGTAAACACACTGGTTGCCTTTGCAGAGTGGGAACTCACGCACAGCCGAGGCTTCACAAGTACTTTAAAGAGCATTGTAGAAACAATAAGATCAAATACTCCAGTGTGTTTCATGAATACATTTCGTATGCTAGAGCAAGAAGAGGAAAAAGCTCAGCCGAAGACTAAAAGGGAGCCGCTGTGTAACTAATGTCACAGTCCAGCAAATACCAAAAGAGTTTTAAACACAGGAGAGTACACACAGAGAATAACAGAGGTATTTACTGAAGACTTTTAAAGCTTTAATATTTATTTATTTATTAGCATAAAAGAAGCTCTTAATTTGTACATTGCTTTAGACATGGTAGACCTCCACTTGTGTCTAAAAAGGATCAAATCTGTGTGTAAAAAGCTAAAGGCTGAACAGAGGGCCTATTTGACAAACTACTCAACAGACCTCTGGGACGGATTGTGCAGCTGCAGCCAAGCTCCACTCGATCTACTCCGAGTCATCCTCACAATTTATATTTGTCATTTCATCTGCAGGTGGGTTTACAGAAACATGATCAGATGAAATGCCCAGAACCACCTGTAGGCGTCATCGGATCAAAAGCATGTTCAAAGCTTTCGTAAGTTTTTGTCTTTATTAAATTAACCTCAGTTTCTGCGTTTAGAGTTTCTACAAAAAGGCTTTAACCTCAGTCTTTATACAGTTAGAGTATCGAAATGATTTCCCTCTATAAATAGCGACAGTATGTTCATCAGTAAAAGAACAGAACATCAAGCTGGATTTGAATTTTGATGTTAATCTTCCCGACAGTTAATCGGGCATTTCATGCTTGTACTCTCTCCATTCATGTCAGAGAGAGAAGCGCAGTTAGTGAGCAGATTAAAGAAAGAAAGACATAATTGGAGTTCAACAAAGAGAATGTCGTACGTTGACAGTGAGACGATCCTTGGAGAGCTGACTGAAGGAAGTGGACAACATGTCGGGGAGAAAGATAATGTATGGACAAAATATATGGACAAAATGTGTTCTCCGATCTCCATCCCTCCCAAAACAGAAGCTATTTCCATCCTGATTTATGGAAACTTTCACCTCAGTCAGGCGACATTGAGGACAGAGCAGTTAACCTTGAGGTCTATTATTAATGTCCTGCAAATTTAATGTCACAAAAGTGAAATTGGCAACATAATTGAATTTCCAACTCAAACAGACGGCAGAGGTGTTGACTTCATCTTCCTGAATATCATGTGTGTTCGTGCGAGAGTCTATTTACTTTATGAAATTAGAATATAGTATATAACGATATAACGAAGCAGAAATGACGACGTTTTTTTAATTAAACGTATATAGTCACCTGGGGCCGAATCATATTTAATTACCTATTGGCTGTGTTTATTGCTTAAGAGAGTTGATTCCTAATTTAATCAAAAGCCACACACTAACCAGGACGCTGTTTTCTTGTGCTCCTAAAGAGCCTCTGGGAAATCAGTGTTATTCGTAATAGTTACCTTGGCTAATAATGAAACGACACCTGACAGACTGTCCTGTCGTAACATTCCCAACATCCTTCCGGACAGTTTTGGGAGTCTCTCTGTGTGTGTGCCATGACAGTTTATGAAACAAGGCTGCAAACATCCCACATGCCTCTTAAACCGTCATCGTCTGATGAGCCAAAGCCCCGTACAAAGTCCCTTAAAGGGATTTACAGGAAGACTTTAAAACTTATAAAGCAGTGTGTGTGTGTGTGTGTGTGTGTGTGTGTGTGTGTGTGTGTGTGTGTGTGTGTGTGTGTGTGTGTGTGTGTGTGTGTGTGTTGGGTCATGCACAATAGAAGCGTTCAAGACTGAACCTTAAACCAATGGTAGACAAGAATTGTCTAGTGCAGTAAAAGTACCAAAACATTACAAGTTAATGTCACAAAAAATGTCTGAACCACATGTTGTGCCGATCCATCAGATGTGGAAACATTTCACAGGATAAGTAAAAAGTTCGACCTGCTGGTGGCACGAGATGACGAGTCGGGGGGGGGGGGTCACCGAACTCAACCGGCTTCATCCTCTGGGGGACAATGAATGTCTGAGACACATTTCTTGGCGGTCCATAACAAATGTTGTTCAGATATTTCAGTCTGAGCCGAAGAAGTGGGCAGACTGACAGATGGAGACTTGAGCCATATCTTAAGCTACACATGGTTAAAAATCCCAAATGTCACCAACACAAAATGTGTCTATTATCTTACATATATGATCATTGATGGAAAACTATTTGAGATGTAATTAAACTGAAGAGATTTATATGTGGGGGAAAGAAATTGCTCATTTCCTTTCCCTTAATTAACATGAGTAAGAGTTTGAATGAAGATATTGAGCTTGCATATTATTACACATGAAACTGCTTCCACAAAAAATCCTCAATCTGGACAGAGCAAATAAAAAAGATTTTAAATTTGGATTTAAATTAAAATTGGACAAATGAATAATAAAAGACACTGGAAAATCCCAAAACAATCTGACTCCTCACTATGGAGTGTGTGTGTGTGTGTGTGTGTGTGTGTGTGTGTGTGTGTGTCTGTGTGTGTGTGTGCTCTTCTATAAAATGTAATGTGCCAAACAGTGATAGATAACACAGCCTGCGGGGGGAGATCTGGGCCAAAGCAATGAAACCAAGGACACGAGGGAAACCTTTAGAGAAGAGCCTCCGCTAGTGCAATCATTTGTTCTCCGGCTCATCCATCACCGAGAAAATCTACTTGGTGCAAGTTACATTATGAAAAAAGTCATCTGGGGAGATTACTGTGTGGCCTTCACGCTGTGCTGTCCCTAAGAGGCAGCGCAGATTACATTAGATGGGCTGATAGTGGAGAAGCAGACCACTGCTGTGTATTATCATTACCAGATGTTGAGTTCTGATTCAATAACAAGTGGCCTTTAACGCTCCTGAGAAATATATATTTACCAGCTTTTTATTTCATCTCATATCTCACAGCGCTAAAGTGAGTAAACCAAAGGGGAGTGTGTGACACGGCTCCCGGGGTCTGGAGGCAATTAGAATTAAGATGTAAACATTATCATAACAAAACTATTTTAGGGGGGGAAAACATCTTTAACACCGTCTCCTGACAAAAATATCTGTTCCATACTGGGCCGCCTCGTGTTCTGCTTGTGCCATCTAGTGGTGACGCTCACTGGCTTGTGTTCTCCCCCCCCCCCCCCCCCCCACACATCTCTCCTCCAGGAGGACAGTATAAAGAGGCCATATATAATTGTATAACCATGCATGACAGGGTCAGTTTGCTGATACTAATAGATGTGTTTTGTGTAGCAGCCACCAAACCTCGTCTGAAGTGTGTCCCAGTTAGATGTTCCGTTATTATATATGGTCACACAAGCATTCCCCCGCACGTGTTGTTGAGCATCAAACACTACGGGCTGCTACAACTTCCTCCACTCTTCTTTGGAGCGTGCTGGCTCCTGTCTTTTTGTCCAGCACGACAGGTCACATGTGTCTTGTGTGAGTGCAAAGCTTTTCAATCCATCAGTGGAATGGCGGACCCTGCCACTGACGATGAAAACGTAATATAGAGAAATTATATAGAGCGGTAATCAATACATGCATTTAATGTCCAGCCATGAATAGTATTCAAAATGTGGATTTGGATTTAACCTCAAACAACAGCCCCAGAATAAAACTACACAGAAGTATGAAGATGTCCCAATACAAGTGCTTTAATGTGACATCTTAGTGCTTCCAGGAAGGTGAAGCTCCTTCCTCCAGTACATCCTCCGTACACATCGACGTCATGAACTTGTGTTGTCTCTGAACATGTTGTTTTACTGTTATATTTGATCTGTTACACTGTTATAGTAGGTGTCACTTTCAAATGAAAGATATATATGGACGATAAACCGTTTAATGGAATGACAGCACCTCGCGGCAGCTCTTGTGAGTTCTCCAACGTCCCGACTGACTCGCTCTGCAGCTGATTAATCACCTGGTCGGCCACACCTGCCGTCGTTAGCCTCACAGCACAAAGCACCGACACACACAGGAAGCACACATATGACATATTATCACTGTTTACATGCAACAAAGCCAACATCTGCGCAGAGACAACACAACAGGTAAGATAAGACTTCTTTAGACGAAGCGTGACACTGTTTGTAGATGTTAATACAATCCACTCTCCTTCCTGAAGTCATTTATTGAGGTCAACTTGTGTTAGAAATTAAAAGGGGTTATTTCTTTTACTGTTAAGTATTCTGAACTCTGATGCTTTCGATGACAAACACTTTTATTTCTGAGTGATTTGCATCTCGACCCCATTATTCAAACAGGAAAATGAAGTGAGAAGTTCACCCTCTTTAATCTTGAAGGTCATCTCATTCGTCTGCAGAAACGCCCTCAGCTGAGAGCCGATTGTCTGAACTCCACTATGTCTTCTACCGGAGTCCTAAAGCTGAATTATATACGGCCTGTGCCGAACACCATATACCTGTAATTGAATTTGGGTTCAATTATAGCTCAATATATCATCCTCTTCATTAAAGCTGCCTCCAAGGCCCAAATGAGTTCAAAGTCTTGCCTCAGAGGTTCATGTTCATCTTTTTTTTATTATTTTTCTATCCGTGCCTCAAAACACACACTCGCACTACTTAATGTCTGTGTTAAAAAATGTTGATGTCTCAAACCTCCTTCTTTCTTTTTTTTGCTTTTTGCCCTCGGTTAAGGTTTAAAATGTTAAAAATAAATCTTCTAAAAAGCCTCATGATGAGCAGACAGTCCCCTCTGAAGCCATTAAAACACTATTATTCATCAAGTTTAAATCAACATGACTAATTATGTTTCTCTGCGTGGTTCCACTCTGTTTTCTTTCTCTTTTTTTTATTTATCCTCTCTGGTTTTGTCCTTGAGGAAGTCTTAATGTTCTCCGTGTGCACACGAACAGCAACTCACTCGCCAAGAATCTGAAATGTTTATCTCGGTTAAATAGTCTTTACTTTTTGAGTTGACACATAATTATTCTGCATTAGCCCAAACGTCTTCTAAGCTAAAGCCTCAGTGGTAATATAATTGTAGATATAGATTTGACATATGAAAAGATAATGAAGTAAACTTATCATGTTTGCTCTGCTGCAAGAAAAGATGCCTTCCAAAGCCGGTTACCAGCCATCTTCATCTCTATTAGTTTGTCTCACTATGTACTGAAGCTGCATGTAAGAACATCACTTCCAAGTTTTTATATTTTATTAATTTTCTAAAAGTAGTTGTAACAGTTGTAAAAATATTGTAAAAGTATATTTTGCCATTAAGAGTCATAAAACAGCATTAATGTCACAGCATTAAGTGCGCCATAAAAATGTCAGACATAAAATAAATGGCGTACTATACTATAAAATGGTATAGTATGGTAAATTAATAGTTTAGTATTCTATAAAAATCATATTATATCATAAGAATGTCTTCAAGTAATAGTATGGTATGCCTTTTTAATAGAATGTAGCATGCCATAACAAAATGTATTGCCTCCGACGCTTTCTTATTTATAGAATGTATTTGATGTTTAATGGGGACAAATGCAGTTTGAATAATATTTATATATTATATAAGACTTTCACAGACGACAAAGTGAAACTAAGTGCTTCATGTTGTCCTTTATATAAGAACAGCAGCACGACTTGCCCACATGCTTGGTCCATAATGAGCGTCAGGATGTGTTCTCGGCACACCTTCACACTAACGTGGCTCTTTTCTCTCAGCGGAGGAGCTTCACTAATTAGAACGATTGTTGCAGTTTAATTGGCTGTCGGCGGCGCAGGAGTCACTGGAGGTAATTGCATACGAGAGAGAGTTGATGATGAACCTTCACAAAATGCTTCCTATCTTTTTTCAATTACAGAAACTGAACGGTAATTAAGAATTAGTGCAAGGTTTTTATTACAGGAAAATGTTAAAATGCAATATGTTATTATCTTAATGACAACAGCTATGTTATCTTTTTATAACGTGAACTCTTATCGTCCTGTATTACATCACTGACGGCTCTTGTGATGCATGGACTTCATACTTCTGCTCAAGGGATAATTGTAATGATTTTTATGAGATGGGATGATAATATACATGAGGGGTTCAACTAACACTATTAAATAATCATTAATCTGTTTGGTCTAATGAATAGAAAATAGTCTCAGGTGACGTCTTCAAATATCTTGTGTTGTACTTGTATATACTGTTGGAGCTTAATTACTAACAAAGCATATTTTATAAGCTTTTTAAATCTAACTAAGTACAACATTTCCCTCTGGAATGTAGTAGGGTAGAAAGCAACATGATGATATACCTTTTAATTGTATTCAGTTTAACAGATTCGACTTTTGTTTTCGTCTAATCTGTCACCGTGACAGTAATCTGTCCCCAGAGCAGACCACCTGGAAAACAACGCTCATGGAGATGTGACGTGCTCTTGAGGACACGAGCCGACATTTGGAACAGCTGAGAGATAAACACACATTAAACATTTTGACATTAAGATATTAGAGGAAAGAGGAATTCTTATGAAAGACCAAAGATTTGACTCGGCTAACTTTTTATTATGGCACTTTGTACAGGTCACGTTACAAACTCAACATTCTGGGTTCATACAGAACACGAAGAGAACTTTGCATCTTTGAAAAAGAAAGACGGGATCTGGAAGCTGCTTCATTTTAACCACAAACGATAAAGATGTCAGAGTGGACGTGGATCAATCATCTAATCATTTGTCCTCTACACGCAGGCAGTAAAATCTCTTTTCCTAAAGTGATTTCAGTAATAACTGCTGGGAGACCATTCTTGTTCTGTGTAAAGTTGACTTCTTAGGTTCAGCTGAAGCGAATGAAAGGCTTCTGAGTGAACTAGAAAAGTGTTTTTTTGGTACAAACTTCCCTGTTTTTGTTTGGCCAGCCCCCCCTGGCTGAGCTGCAGCAACAAAAAGGGATAATTCTGTACCACAAAAGAACAAACCCACTTGAGTTGGCGCTAAACTTTTGAATACATTTTTACACAGAATATTAGGAAGGGATGTTTTCACAACAAGTAGAGAACAAAGGGACGACTTTCACTGTGACCACAAACTCTTTCAATGTACAGGTCACCATTTTAAGACGGTCCTTTAACCTAAATGTAAAGTATGTTGCCACTAATGCAAAGGAACAAATCATCTCACTGTCATGCCTTTAATGTGTAATAGGGATGCATTTTCACTAGTTATAATCGTGAGATGTCTGTTAGTCTTCTTAAAACCCAATGTGATGTCTTCAAACTGCTTGTTTTGTCCGACTAACACTTCCAGTTTACCAGCAGATGACTTGCAATAGAGAAGCTGTAACTAGGGAACGTTTGGCATTTTTGCTTGATGACTAAATTAAAATATTACTCAATCAAAAATATTTGCTGATATCGACAAATGTTTCGACAGTTTTTTGATATCAAAGAAAACAGACATCTACCCGCCTCTACTTCTTCTTCTTCTTCTGTAGTTAAAAACAATACAGATATGTGCAAATGAACTGTACGTGAACATACACTGTGACATCCATCCACACGCACACTGTGCACGGCATTATTCTACACACAAACAGATGTGGGCTCCCAGGGATCAAAGGTAAACATGTTGCATTGAAGTGCTACGAGATCTTTCGTCGGCACACGAGGAGTTAACATTTACAATATTTACATCTGACACTAAATCAGTTTTCATGCGTTTCCTAAAAACTAACTTTTTGTAGAAAATAAAATTCTCACGTTCCATTTGGATATCATTTTAATTCCCGTCAGTGTGGAAATGATATTTAGCAAAAGGAACACATTAGTTTCAAATGGCATTCACTTATTTATCAATTTCTCCTGTTCTGCTGAATGTATGAGTGTGTTATACTGTACAGGATGCAGTAAGAATTAACAGGAAGCATTCTGCAATTGGCCTTTTTTGTAAACCTAAAAAAAACAAAAAACCCCCATGCTACTAAAGGTACTCCAACAAGAGTCACAATAAAGCTGACTGAGCAATCCTCTGAGTTGGATCCCAAACCTGCCTCGCTGTTGTGACAGTGTGAGGAATAAAACGCTTCTAAAGTTACAAACTTGCATCTGTTCCTTTCTGTCTTTTGAAGTCAATTAATAAATGAAAGCCAAACCTGAATAAATATTACTTGCAGTGACAGACAGACAGTCGATCTGCTGCAACACCCCGACAACGAGGTGTTCCTCTGACATCATCCCTTAGGTGCCTCAGTTTATGTCTGACCAGCCCTGCGTCAGTCGGAGTTCAGCAGACTCCCAAGGCTGGCCAGCAGGGCTGTTGGGGAGGGTGAAGGGGATCAGCTCATGAGGAGAGGACCGGTGCAGGATTTGGTTGGGCTGGCTGTGAAGTTCTTCTGTAAGGATGCAGGGGGTTTAGGTCCGCACCCAGTTGAGAGGCACCCAGAAGGACTCTCGCTCCAGCCTTTCCAAGATGCCTCGCAGTTCTGCACAGGCACTGGCTGAGTCCTCCTTGATCAGGACCCGGTCCACCAGGTGCCCGTACTGCTGATCGATCTGAACGGCAGACTGACGCATCTCTTGGAGGTCATCGTCCTGTGATTGTATACAGAAGGTGAGACGGGTAAAGCTGGTCATGTTTAAAGGTATTCAGATATTTCACTTAAGAAAAAGCAATTAAAGACCTTACTTAAGCAAAAGTATGTAAATATTATCAGCTTACTGTATTAGACTTTGTATGTTGTTGGTAATTGTTGCTGTATTTATTTATTTTTAGCTGTATCTCCATTTCTATCTTCCTGTAACTTGTTCTGTGTATTGAGAGAAACCTAAAACTGGAGTCAAACTCATCGTATGTTTAACTAAACTTGGCCGACACATCTGAATCATCTGACGGCTTTAAATGGATTAGGGACTTTTTTAAACCTGCAAAAGCTATATTTACTCTTTCTGAGCCACTGAATTGGGATACATCTGATATTGCCAAGAGAAAATGTAGGACTCACTGTGACGCGGCCATGCTCTCCCCCTCCTGGTGAAGTGGCAGCGCTGCGGCGACGTCTGCTCTCAGGAACTCGAGGTTTGACAAATATTACATAGGGCTTGAACTCTGCTGTCCGCAGCCTCTTCAGGGCCTGCAGTGATGGAGGATTTACGTACAATAGAGCAAACGGGACACAAATCAGACACGATAGAGAGTCAACAGTGATGCATCTGACACTTCACATAGTGAGCACATCTGATGCGACTGCACTCCTCAAACTGCTGCAGCCTGCAGGCTCTGCAGCCCATGACATGTGGATGTATATTAAACAAGAAGTGCTCAGTGGATGTAACGTGACGCTTACCTCAGGCTGCACATCCACTACACACATCTTATTCTTGGCCTGCACAGAGCGGATAGCCTCTATACTTGTGCCATACTGGTTCTCCTTGTATTCCCCGTGCTCTATGAACCTGCGGAGAAACGACAAAACTTTACCGTCTGCAGGGAATTGAAAGGTCCATGTGTAATGTCTCCGGTTGGTTGACATTAGGAGCGGCTTAAATGGCATTTTATCTGCTGCAATATATAAATCATGTTCTTGATATTTAATTCTGCAAGATTAGACTGCGTGTGAAAAACAGAAGGGATTCATTGCGTCATAGCGCCATCTCCTGGAATGTCAAGTCTGTTCAACGCTTGTGCTTCAATATCACGACAGATGACCCCCCCTTAAAGGCAATATTGTTTTAGTTCAATTAAAAAAAATGATAAAGGATATTGTTTTTATTTAGTTTATGACAATATCTTTCATCGCTTATTTTCAAACATACTTGTTGTTTAAAGCATCTGCATCAAATTGCTGTTTGGTGACAAAGTGGTACTCCACACCCTCCTTCTCGTGAGGCTTCTTGGGCCTGGTGGTATCTGCGGGGAACACACGAGAGGAATTTACTCGTGTGTGAAGTGCATCGTGGGTTCATTCATTAGCACGGTGAGTGTGTAATTGGTGACTCACGTGGTACAGCCACTGCGAAGCGGTGAGGGTTTTCAGCAATCACCCGCTGTTTGAGTTCATTGATTCGAGCTCCAAGAGATCCTTTGCAAGGTTGTGTGTTTTAAAGGAGAGAAAATAGTAAATAATCGCCTTCACATGCATCATTGTGTTGAAAAAGCTGCAAGAACTGGGTCATCAGTAGGATGCAACACATGCTTTGAGCCACATGGTGTCACCCTCATCACATGAGAGCGTTTGTGCCTCATAGTCTCACCGATAAGAACCACCAGGCGGGGCCTCTCGTTGGGCCTCTGCTGGTAGCGGGTCACCTCTTCATAAGTCATGTAGTCGCTGTCTCCAGGGTCAGAGCCCTCTCCAGAGGACCCTTGTCTGTCCTTACGACTCAGCCGGAAACTCCTCCGTAATCCAGCTACAGCGGGAGGAAGGAGGGAGGGGCAGAAAGAAAAGTCTTTTGTCAGATGTCAGGAACTTACTTACACATGATTAGATAACCTGAGTACACTACCAGGATGCAGATACAATCTTTGTGCGTTTAAAAATAAAGTTATTAGATAAGTGCAGTGAGCAAACCCAAAGACCAACCCATTAATAATCATGCATTAAAAAAACCTTTGTTAATCGTGCACAGGGATGGAAATAGCTCACTCTTATCTGAAGTGTAGATACTTGATAGTGTGAGATATTAGCTGAACTTGGAGCCAAGTATACGTCATGCTTCAAATACAAAATCACATGCAGCTAATAGTAAACGCGTTAGGTGAAGCAGAAAGCATTCCTTAAAGGAATACTTCTCCCACAGAACGACCACTAGCATGCGTCCTCGGTGAACCAGGAGAGTAACTGAAGTTTAAACTATATTAAAACAGACGCTCACACAACTCCATTAACAGTATTTACAGTTTGGACTTTGTAAGGGCAGCTGCAGTCACACTAAAGATTCAAATAAAAGCTGACTTGCAGTCGTGTGCTCAGTACTTCCCACACCCTTGAAACTCTTCACACCTGTGCAAGAAGGGTTTTAAATAATAAGGTTTTAGCGATTGTTTTGGAGTAGTGAGCATACGATGATGCTGCACGAGTTGTGTGAGAGTTTGTAAACAATGTTTTGATTAAACGTCGCCCCAATTACTTCAATTCATCAAGGATTTCTCCGTTTCTTTGGTTCTTCGCTCACCGTGGAGGCATGCGGTAAAACGAGAATTCAAAGCAACAGGCTGAGTATACAAATGATCATGTTATGGGTGAAATATTCCTTTAAATGCATTCTTACAAAAATTGATCAAAACACTTTCAGCAGTTGAAAACAGATCAAAATAGACACAGTTTTCCAACATTACGGTCCAAACAAGGCATGCTGCTCTGAACGAGGCTACAGTGCTGAGGCAGGACAGACAGGACAGCCTGGCCCTGGGAAACACCACGTCAGTAGCAGAGAGTGCCTGCGGATCAGGGTCTCCCATGGCCAGGACTGTCTGTATCCCCCGTCAGTGGTGTGTACCTGAGGGAATGAGCCGGGCACTGTACCTGAATAAAATTCCCAGGAAAACACCTGGCCACAGGAGGGCGCCACTGCTTTACACTTAGGAGAGACTATAACTGGCGTTAGAGCATCACACAACCCAGCCTCACACCTCCACACAGGGTGAACGAGCAGCAAACGTGCCTGGTTGAGTGTGCAATGCGTCCAACGCAGCAGGGCCCTCATGGGGGGGGGGGGGGGGGGGGGGGAGCAGTGCACTGGCTACAGCAGCAGGGACAGTTAGTTAGATGCAGGGCGGGAGGGAGAGGGGTTTAGGAGGATCCAAACACTGCAAGGTGGAGGGGGAGGGGAAGGGCGGAGGGGGTGAGCGGAGGGATGGAGGTGAGAGTTTTACAGCTCCAAGCAGAGTGCATGATGGGAAGTACAAATACTTTTTGAATTATGTATTTTTTTGTAACAGGGAGAAGGTGTGTTTAGATCGCTCCTTGTGCTCATCACCATTCCAGCAGTTCACAGGATGTGTGGGGGGGGGGGGGGGTAAATGGGGGTCTGAAGGAGGGTGAGGGAGGGGAGGCCGGTGGAAGGCAAGAGAGGGGTTGAGGATAAAGGGGAATAATGTATTCCCTCCGCTCTGATTTGAATTTAAAGCATCTTAGTGCAACATAAAATGCCTGAATAACATGTATAAACGCAATAAGAGTAAAAAAGAAGAAGAGTTTATGAGAAATCAAATTATCTTGACAAACAGCTCCTCTTCAACCGAAGTGAATATTCATATTCATGCTGTGCACCCGACTAAAAGACTCTTTATGCGAGCAATTATTTGGAATTTATTGTACTAAGTGTACAAATGAAGAGTCGCTCTTTACTCTACTAGTTGCACCAAAAGACAATTATTTTCAGGAAAGCTAAGAAATAATTAGAAAATGATAGACTCATAAAGCAGCACAGATTCTGAACCAATCAAATGCATCATCGCTTGGTTTAGAACGTAACAGTCTAAGTTTGTTTTGCTCCTGTGATGTCCGACACTGTAATGCATCCCTGATACTACCGACATACTTTTCTTTCACGTTTGACACAAACATTTGTAAAGTGTTTTCTACATCTGCACACATCTTCCCCCAAATAAATATGGATACCCCCATCCATCTTCCTCCTCTGGCATCGTCTTTGACCCCGTCTCTTGACCCTTCTAAATCTTCCTCTTATCCCTCAACCCCCGGCCCCAGACAGGTCAACCCTACACAAGCAGTCGTTTTGACCCCCGCCCAGAAGCACCCAGGGAACCAGCGCACAGCCAGGCCGCAGCAGGCAAAGAGCAGATAGGGAGAAGGAGGTGGAGAAAGTTGTGCACGCTCTCACCTATGTACTGTCCATTGAAATAGCCCTCACAGTCACAGTCCTCTGTAGGGAGGCAAGCAGGGAAAGAGGGGGTAAGCACAGGGTAAGAGACCTGGAAGAGTTAAGGAGTAGGGGGGAGGTGGAAGAGTTAAAGAGGGGGGCGGGTCATGGGGGCGCTGGAGAGGGCAGGCGGGGCAGACAGGCAGCAGGCAGGCAGACAGCAGGAGGCGAGAGTGGACGGGCAGCCAAGAGATAATGAAGGAACGTTGTTGGAGGCAACGGCCACCAACGAAGAAGAGATGAAAAGATTTGACATAACGAGAGGAGAGAGAGAGAGAGAGATGACTCTCCTTCATCTGGAAAGGAGCCAGCTGTGAGCCAAGTCTCTGTCACACACACACACACACACACACACACACACACACACACACACACACACACACACACACACACACACACACACACACAGTCTCAAATATAAAACCTACAAATATGCAATTACTCTGAATTCTGTCCTTTCATCTAAACTATTGTTTGGCGATATGCATTGTTTTTAGAGATAACAACAGCTGGAACTGCAGCAGAATAAAAGATGAAGGGAAACAGAACAAAAGAAAATAGGGACAGAGGATGACGCAAAAGAAAAGATGAGCTATTGTTATCTTTAACAACCTCTGCTTGGTTGGGCTAAAGTCTTCGGGGATGCTGTTCTGTCTGCACATCACCTGGTACAACACACACACACACACACACACGCACACGCACACGCACACGCACGGCACAGAATCTCTATTCTAGTCTGGTGCACTAACAACAGGAGGGGAGGCATTAAGCTGGAAGCAGTAGAAATCCCAAATGGGCACCCTACTAGCACACACACACACACACGCACACACACACTCTGAAGGTTTGAGGCCTCTGTGAACATTTTACTATGTGTGTGTGTGTGTGTGTGTGTGTGTGTGTGTGTGTGTGTGTGTGTGTGTGTGTGTGTGTGATGGATCATGTGTGTTGCTGCACATGTACCCACCTTTATCACATCCTTGGTCATCTGATACAGTTTGCAACAAGGAGACACAGAGTGTAAAACATTACAACGGGGAAAGCTAAACGTTGCAGATAAGAGAACGAGATTTGGAAATTTATGAGATGAGGATTTAACATTTGAAGAGATTTATCGCCGCCGTCAATGACGTCACAGAGAAGAGGGGTAAAGAGCCCCCGCTGGGATTTAGGGGAATTAATCAGAGAGCTGGAGGAGCGTGGAGGGAGGCCGAGACCGAAGAGTCCCCGCAGGCTCGCTGCTGCGTGGCGTAGCAGGGCTAGCTGCCATGCTGCTAAGCTCTTGTTGTCTCCCCTTGGCTCAGGCCTAATCGGATCGCTTGCAGCTTACGTGCCACGAAGAGCCACCACTCACATTACACACTCACCTGGCGGTTTACACGCCGCCGCTATAGTATCAAGTGAGAAAGTGAGACGTGTAATGTATTGTTGAGGCTTTGTTTCTCAGTGGCCGCAGCTTGTAACGCTTGTCTGGTTCGACTTAAGCTGCTCGCTGGCCAGATGGACGAACATGAAAGAGATTAATTCATATCTGTGATCTCTCCCTCAGTCTGTGCCCCTCCAACTCTCTCACCCCTTTTTAAAAACGCTTTCTACACAGCAGCATGGAGAGGACAGACAACGAATACTAATGCCTCTGAGAATGCCAATTACCAGCACAAAAGGTCAATAGAAGTCAACGAAAACATTCTGCATTTATCCAGCGGAGATGTAATTGTCCTATAATGACAGTGACCGAGTACATTAGTGGAGAGGAAGGAGAGCTGATAGTGAGAGATGCAGGTAGTAAACTGTGATGATGAAATAATGCTGAGGATGCAGTGGAGTCCTGGGAAGCAGAAACTTACAGACAGGCTTTTTAGGGGATTTTGGATTCGGGAGTGTGCCCATTTTCGTCCTGTAGGCCAGTCGCCTGGAGAAATGTGCAGCAGAACAAAGAGCCGGAGAGGATGGAGGCAGGAAGAGAATCATCAGGTCAGAAATACACAGTAAGCAAAAAGGTGAGGAGGGGATGTTAGAAAGGTGGAACAAAAGATTTGAACATGAAAGAGAGAGGAACACTGATGGACAGATTATGAGCCTGGACTCAAATATGTAAAAGGTCCCCCGCCGCTCCTACATAAGAGGAAACTGAGAGACACTAAAGAACTACTAAAAATACAATCGTTTAGTTTGTCTTTGGTGTCGTCTCCATCTATCTGTGTTCTGTTTACATCCCTTCGCGGCCATTTTAGTGACTTTCCAACGATAAATATTTGCAGTCACTTCGCGCAGAGGCTGTGTGCGGCCGCTTCAGTAATCCATCCATGACGACGTGTTGTCCGTTACTAACCAGACCGAAGCTTATGCTGCTTGTGTTGTTGTTAGTTCAGCAGAAATATGTTATTTCATCCTAAACATCCATCTAACCTACAAAACCCAGCATGTAGGCTTTTCCGAGCCGGGTTAGCACTTTGACCTGCGTCTTTCTCTGTGTTTAAACTCTATTTATTAATCCAACAGACGCTGCGGTGTTTGGCAGGGATCTCCCAGCCAGCTGAGATCATCTTACCGACGGATTATGACACTAACAGTATCAGCATGCGGCCTATTCAAGGCCGTGATTCGATTTATTTATTTTCCACACTGCTTTGATGCTCCATCTAATCATAGTTGACCCTTCAAAGTGGAACACATGAAGCGTACAGTCCTGATCTCTTTACACCAGACACATGATGTGACACCCGTCTCCTCGGGGGGGTGCTCTCACCTCTCCTGGAACAGTTTGGACGGGATGAGTCCGGCCCGCAGGTTGCTGTCTCCCACACGCTTGGCCTGCCACCACGTGTGGTCGTCTTGCGTCACGACCTGCAGGATGTCTCCCCGCTTGAAGGGAAGTCCCGCTTCTTGGCACGGCGTCGCTTTGTCTTCCAGTGGGATGTAGTCAAACAAGGCTCTCATGTACACCTGGAATCAAAAACCAGAAGCAACATATTTAGTATTGTGAATAAACATGAAGCTGTTAACCTGACTCGTTTGATTAAAAGGTAAAAAGATGAGAATGTTTTTAATCAATGGCTTTGAATTTAAATGATTTCCCCCGTCAACCCTCCTCCACTGTTTCCTCTCAGCGGTCACGCTGTCACTCAGGCTCCATCTCACCTTGCTGTCCTTCAGGCGGTCCTCTTCTTTGATGGCAGGGATTATCTTTAGAGTGATGGAGCCCTGGGACTGGGACTAGATCACAAATAGACAGAGAAAGGGAAAGAGGAGTGTGACTGCACACTCAAATTAAAGTATACTTCACTCGAAAGGCTCCAGGAGGTGGATTTGACTTTTAATAATAAATAGATCAAAGATGGACAGAACATGTTGGGTGATGATTTCCTTCTATCGGGATCCTAAAGACTCTTTTGAGTTTATAATTACTCATCACGATACAGTATTTAACACTGCTTATCCGTACGCGCAGAGCATTTCCTCTTTCATCCTAAAGAAACTTTTTATATCGTGCAACTAAATGAATCTGTTTAATTTACTGCCATGTAGTAACAACTAATAGTTGAAAAAGTTCCGTTTTATATTTTTATTGGGCGTAAAATAGGGCTTTCATGATTTCAGATTTCCACTACATGATTATCGAGGGCAAAACAATTCATAATAACTATATGATCCTGTTAGCTATAGAAATTCTCTTAATTAATGGTGATGGCATAAAATACACCAAAACTATCTTGAAAACAAGCAATTTGGATTGAAAAAGTCCTGATTTCAATGTTTTGATGCATCTTTTATAATAATTAATTACTTATTGTATTCTTTTGAATATAAAATTGCTTAAAAGTGCAAAAAATTGGCTAAATTTCATTATATTGTTATAGAATTACAAATGTATACATGGTTAATCAGGAAATACATTTTTGTACCTAGTATCATTTCCACTTGCCAATCTAATACCAGCTTTTCTTTAAATGTACAGTCGGCCTCACCAGCAGCTGACTGATCTCATCAGGCCTTTTGTGGATCACAGAGACTCCGTTGACCTCCCTGAGTTCATCTCCCACATGCACCAAACCTGTGAGGACGAGAGTATGAAGTATGAAGACGGCCGGAGCCTTGCAGAAACATCGAAGACAATAAAAGAGTCTTCTCTGGGGCTTCTTAACATCAGATCCACAGACGCGAGCCACGTCTGTCATCGGCTGCGATCTACTTAGCTGCAGCCACAACAATGAAATCAAACCTGAGAGAAGTCAGATCGCTACGCGTTCCCCTCGGGGGCGTGAGACGCACACAGCAGACACGCTATTGGCTAATCAATACTCGTATAATGTATGCATTTACAAAGATTCTAACTCTCTCGACAGCTTCTGTCTCCACACTGACGAGAGCTTCCCCATCGCTTGACGCAGCGAGAAAACGCAGGAAGACATAAATGATTAATGGATGCAAACCACTGATTGGTTTACTTTCCCAGCATGCATTTTTCCAATGCTAACAGACACACATACACCTGCATGCGGTTGATATTTCCATGGTAACGCCCATGAAAGGATCTTTGCTGAGTCTATATTGTGCGATTGATTCTCTGGGGACTCGTGGAGAGCTTTGGGCTGCAACAACAACAACCGCACTCCCTTTCATTATTCTCCTCCTGCTGCATGTCTCTCACCGTCATTACACCGTGAGCTTTTGACTTGTTGTCCCACACACATATGGTTTTTCTTTGCGTCAGTTAAAGTCCTTTTCAATGGTTGCAAGAAGGCACATGCTGTCACACTGGTTTTAAGACGAGGAGCCTCCTGAGCAGCGACCTGGTAGCTCATCTTCCTGAGGGCTTTGCTACATTACTGCAACGTCCTGGCTCTCTGCAATGCGGGAACTTTTTTTTGCATATTATCCCTTCTTTTTTTTTTTACGAGTCTTTTCTATTTCTTTAAATATTCAGCAATAGCAAAAAATGACCAAAAATGTATATTTAACATGAGCAGTTCCTCGGGTTGGAAACAATTTACCGCTTCGGTCAGCTGCTCCTCCTCTCATGATCCGAGCCACGATCACCACCCCAGTGGCTTCATCCCGCCTGATGGTGGCTCCCTGGAGATCAGATCAGACAAGATCATTAACAGAAAAGTCCCTTAATCTCTTCCTCTTACATCTACCTCTCCACGCTCAACCTTCACAGCTCACCAGAGGTTCTTTGTTCTTCACTAGCCGGACAATCTTCACAGACTCTTCCTCCAGCTCATCCTCAAAATCATCCGGCAGCGGCGGTAGCACGGGATCGAAGTTCTTCTGTGCGACGGTGTCATGCACCGAGAGAACGGCCTGATGGGAGAGAAGACAGACGTGCTGAGAATACGGTGCTGATGCTGAGCTGCACTCAGAGCCTGATTTCTGCAAACAGCTCAAGAGATGAATTTCTGGGCAAAGAAAATGGCTGCAATAATATCCACTAGTGCTACTTGTCTCTCGTGTGCACCTTGAGATGAGGTGACGTCAGCAGGAGCAGCAGCTCCTTCTCCTCGGTGCTCATCGGTCCGCTCTGCAGCTCCTCTGCCACCTGCCAATCACAAAACACACATGAGCCCTGACCTGGTTTGAACCCGCGCCTGCGCATTTATAATGCACGCTGCAGTTTACCGTAGAATAAATGCAGATAGATACACAACAGACACGCACACAGAGTAAGATAAGTAGTGGCTAAGGTCAGCAGTTTCCCCCCGCTGGTAACTGGTGAGAGCGAGAGAGCAGCAGGATATGGAGTTTCATTAGATGCGCTTCAGGATGATTCAGCACTTTGAGAACATTAAAATTCACTTTTGATACCTACATTGCTTCTCGGTCGGAGCTAACTCATTGTGACTGACTGCTGTGCCCAGGTGGAAAAGTAATTTAGGGTGTGTGTGTGTGTGTGTGTGTGTGTGTGTGTGATGAACTTACATCTTCTGCCAGAGAAGAGGCACTGTGAAGGACCGGTATTGGACTCTGTCTCTCATACTGTCTCAACTTCTCATGAATCTGCAACACAAACACATGAAGACTCTTTCAGACTCTCTTTATACAATCCACATGTTCTACAATTGTGTACGTAAATGCAACTGTACACAGCTGCTTCTTACATCTACATGTCTATAACATTAACACTTCCTCACCTTCATGAGGTATCCCAAGCTCCTCTCACTGAAGACGTCTTTGAGGAAGACCATGTCCTCTTTGTGATTGGCATCGGGCCGCAGCTGAGAGGTCAGCAGGGCCAACGTTTCATGTAGCCCTACAGAGCAGAGGAATAAGAAACAACAGTAATTAACATGAACAGATGGAGCACAGCAAGCTTCGAGCAGTATGGGACAGTATGTGTTGAGCGTCTGTGCCAAGTCATCTCACCCGCTCCTGCTGTGAGGACCGGCATGGCTTCTTTCATGGGTCAGTGAGGTGAGGAGCGGAGGAAACCTGCAGGGAGGAGAGAGAGAGAGGAATTATTACCAACATCTCCATACGGATGCTTTCGGTTTTCTAAGAGGATGTTCTCGTAAATAGCAAAAGGAAAATGGAAGGGTATTGGTGTTTGTGTGTAATTACAGTCGTATATCATCTCCTTGTAGGCTTCATGCAGTAAATCCAGGATGCATTTCTTTCCATTTGCAGTGCGGTAACCTCTTCTGTGAACGTTAGGTGTGTACGTGCGAGTCTGATGGCATCATAGAGACGCACCAGTAAGATAAACAGCCACTGCTGGTACTATTAATCACAGCGAGTGTAACCGGGCCCCGTGAGCTTTGTGTTGGTGTGTAAGAGAGCAGAGTGGGATCATCTGGCACAAACCTCTATGCAATAACTACGCCTGTAACAAGCGGCGGCGTTGAAGATTAATTCATAACGTTAGAATGCTGTGCGTGTCTTTTCGTTCTGTTTAACGGGGCATTTCTGTACAGTCGCAGATAAAGATGAGGCTACACTAATATTATTCCAGCGGCGGCTGCGTAGGATTGTTTCTGACGTGTGTGTGCTCCAAACGTTTCCAATTCCTCCAGAGAGATGCAAAGCACAGAATCTATTATAAAATAGATGCTAAAATGTTATTCATATGTGTTGCTTATATTATATAGATTCATATATTGTTGTAAAACAGTTTGCTCCTGTGTTATCGGGCGGTTAGGCTGCAATCTAATGCAATATGATTTAAAAAAAGAAAACAGGGTGTTGAAGTCATAGAAAATGACAGATTCAAAGCTTCATTTGAAACCTGAACAGAACCTCTAAATGACATTTGTTATAAACCTGGAAATAACTAAAGCACTGCGTCACTCAGCGATATGACAAACTGAACTCTTGTATAACTAACATCTGATTAATCTATAGGATGTATGCTCTCTCACATGCAACTACATTACAGTACATTACAGTATACAGTACACTTCATAGTTGCATCCTCAGAAAATCCTTTTAAGTCTTCATAATGGACTAAATTACATTTTATTTTGCAGCATACACTGTACAATCACTTTCCTCATGCATCTGCACATGTGGCAGATCTAAGAGGAACTTAAAGATACAGTCGGCTGAAGTACTGCTGGATTATTGCAGCCCCTACCGATCAATATCCCTGTCACTCCACTCAATACTCTCCATACTTCCTGCCGCTGGGAGCACAAGTCAATAACATAAAGCACAGACTCCATCATATCCCGCTATGATCCCGTAACACAACGGCAGCAAAACAGAGAAATGCAGCAAACTCAAAACAACGCAGCAAAGCTGCACCAAAGAGCATTAACGTGTCTGACTGTGGTCGCGTCGGGAAGCATGTATTGAATAAGTAGTTAACTAACAGTAGATCATTTTTCAAAGATATGACATCTACTTATTACATTGATGTATTTACTCTGGTGAAATATTGGCAAATTGTATCTCAGACTGTTAAGAAAAGAGGCTTAACCTGTCTCGCAGTGATGCGCTCAGCGGCTTTGTAAAATAAACACAAGCCTTATAAGGGATGCATTCAGTGCAGGGATGTACATGTGCCATGAGGATGCATCCTATATCAGTACACAACTGTAGATTTGTAGTGTTTAGTGGCACTTTGTGAGCAGTTACTGCAGGAACATATCAAATCCATGTGGAAACACAGACTGGTTGTTACAGGAAGAGACCGTGAGGCTAACAACTGACCCTATCATCGCCATCTGAATGAAAAGCAGAAATGCAACACTAAACCGGCTTGTGAACGCTTCAAATATTACAAGCTATGATTAATGTGCAGACGGGAGAAACAGGCGTGTAGCAGTGGCGTGAAAGCATCTTACAGTCAGCAACACGCAGACGGTAAGATGATCAGATACAAGATACAGATACTGGCAAATGGCCAGGACACGAACAGGGCGGGAAACAACTGCTTTATTTTGGAGCTCATGTGAAGCAGCTGTGCAGGTCGGTCAGGTTATCCCGCACAGTTCATCGAGATGGGTGACGGGATCGGGGGTGGGGGTGGGGGGGTGAAGTCAGAAATTCCTCCAAACATGGCAGCTTCAAGGCAAAAAGGTTGCACTTATTATGCATCTTTTTAAGCTCGCTGGTGAGAAAGCTAAAGTACGTCAGTCTACATTTGACTCTCGTGTCTATATATTGCAAGATTGCACTTTTTGGCCCTCCTGCTTGGCCCTAAGTACTTCTGAAACGTATCCGTGTACTTTGACGGTACATAATGAGAATAACTAGACAGCAATGAGCTCATGAATAATGAACAGAGGATGTTACAGAGCCAGAGAGAGGGATGAGGAGAGGATGAGGAGAAGATGAGGAGAAGATGAGGAGGGAGGCAGCACTTCTTTCTTGCCTTTGTTCTGTCAGGAGAATCAGTGGGATGAACAAACAAGAGACATTCTCTTTATTCTCAAGTGTGTCAGTTGGGATTTTCTCCACATAACCTCACTATATTTAACTCAGAGAGCAGGAGAAACATTATCATACAGCGTCTCTGCTTCACTCTGTGTATCAATATTCACTTATGTCACCAACGACCGTCTTCAGTAAAGAAACCCTTTACAAGTATATGTATGTATTTATATGACTCTGTAAAGGACTGTAGGTCTCTGAGCTTCTGATGACTTGGGATGATTTGGAGAAAACAAAAGCTACTGAAGAGAAAATAATGTTAATTCATGTTTAGCTCTGAATATTCAAACGTCAGTTGGATGCGTTTAGAAATGGCAGCGTTTAAAACAACCTAAAGAGTTGTTGATTACATCTCCCTCCGCAGCAGTCCAGTCAGCTACCAGTCTTGGGAGAATGACATCATCCTCTGAGCTTACACTGACGTGGTGATGTCATCAGAGAGAGGCATTGTGGGAGCACTTCTGAGTGGGTCCCATGGGGGGGGCCTGGGACCAGAGGAAGACGGGGATGGACGGAGGGTAATAGTGAGTGACTCTTTTCATTTGGGGGAAAAAAAAATGTTGATTTCATTAATGCAAAGTTTTAAGTTTTAAAATCTGCATTTGTAATTTGATGGACGCCTTCATCTGCCATTATCCTCTCTCTTGGACTCTGCAGATGTCTGTTCCCATAAAGTTAATCAGCAACACACATTTGTGCACCAACATTCACCAAAGTTCAAATCCACGCAAAAGCTCCACATAGATTCATATTCAATTTTACACAAAGTCTGCTTACAGGTCTTGGGGAGTACTGCTGCATGTGTGGAGTGGAGTTAGACAGACGTGCGCTGCTCATCTCTGCT
The DNA here is from genome assembly GCF_900634415.1 of Cottoperca gobio. NCBI lineage: Eukaryota > Metazoa > Chordata > Actinopteri > Perciformes > Bovichtidae > Cottoperca > Cottoperca gobio. Next base: position 4,991,393 of record NC_041362.1, on the reverse strand, counting down.
TGAGGCAAATCTAGGACCAAACTGCTGGTGGTAGAGTTGCATTTTGGGTAATGTAGTCACCAGGTTTTGACAAGAAAGAAGAATGTGTGGAATATATATTTGACAAAACTGTTGATTGTGCTGCACGCTCTGTTTTAGACTGTCCATCATGAGTCCAACAATATTACGGGAGTGCAATTCAAAATGTATTTTGAGTTTTGTACCTTTTATTTAAACTTTGACCAGATGCTCCTGGCTCACACGGGCCTTCAGAAAGCACCACACTCCTGCGATCACTACAAACATCAGATCACCAAAACGTCACTGATCCATAAATAGACACAAACACACTTTCTGCATTTCATCCCAGCAAAAAAAAAACAAAATGACATTTTCAGTTCAAATCTAGTTAAGAGCTTAGCTGCAGATCACGCAAACACGATGGAGCCTCGGTGAGGTCAGAAGAAGTCAGCTGATCAGATAACAGCCTTCGTCATATAACGTTCATCTAGACACATTTAGCTTAAAATGCCGACGGATCAGCCGTCACCGTCACCGCAATAACAACATGATCCCGTGTTAAATAAGTGAAATCTGTTTCTATTCACGGTCTTGTTGTCCCCGATTCATCTTTTCCTTTGTCCCACTCGCACGCGCTTTATTCTCCTGCTTTTTATCCACGAGCTCTGGAGGTGGCGTGACGTCAGCAGCTTTAGCAGAGCATCGGTCGGCCCTCACAGCGCTCAACACACTGCCAAGAGTTTCATCAGGTTCTTCCAAAATCCCTTTGATGCTTCATCCAGTAAGACCTGAGCCAGAACAGCTTCTGAAGATACTACAGAGCAGCCGCTGCTGTATGCTGAGCAAGTGTGTGGGTGTTCCTTTTTTCTCAACTAAACATTGTTTTTCATCCTTAATCTGTGCAATTCATGGATTCATTTTATACGCAAAAATGTCAGACAATTGCGGAAAATGTCCAACTTCAATGATATTCAATTTACAACTATATAACATATAATTAAAAGGTAGCACATCCTCACATTGGAGAATGTTTGAAATGAGTCATTCAGGTACTTGTTCCCGAGTATGTTGCAAGATTAATTAGGATTGTATTAATACATAAATAACTACACGTTGAGAGTGAATGAAAAACTAGTCAGGTAGCTATTTTAATATGTATTTATCACGTTTGGCTAAACTAACATGATAAACATGGTTTAGAAAGAGCAGCGGTCTCAAATATGTTGTTGTCGCTCTGTTACACGATCATCTGACTCCCATTATACTACGGCTGCTAGAGGGCTTCGTTTAGAGGGCATTGTTTATGTTCTGCAAGAATATGCCTCGGCAGCCCTCAATCGAAAAGATGCTACCACACCAAATGTGCCATCTGGAAGGGTTATCGTGAAGCCTGTGAGGGCGCAGGGATCACCAGAGACACCCCCTCAGTTAGAACATCTCTTTATTAAAATGCATCGTCTACAATGCTGAGAAAACGCTTTGGCATCGAGACGCTAGAACAACAAATGCTCAAATCAAGCCGTTCGCAGGCAGGCTGCATCTCAGAGACTGTTTCACTTTGCCAGATGACGATGGGTCGACCCTGCTCCTGACGGAGCGACATGCTTTTACAATATGGAGGAGGATATTATTTCTGTATCAGTCACCAAACGGCGAAGAGGAGCAGATCCATACATGTCAGATATACGTGCAGGGAGCAGAAGGCGGGATGAGTATTTGGCACTGCAGCCTTGTGTACTAAAGCATTTCTCCACATGCATGTACTGACACACACACACACACACACACACACACACACACACACACACACACACACACACACACACACACACACACAGTGACAACATCTTGGACAGTACATGATCGAGTGTCTTAGCTCGACTCCTCACTGCCTCAAGAATGAACATCGTTCACACACAGCTAATCCACTGCCCTGACAATAATGGAGGCAACGCTAAGCATGTTTGGCATCCAACATGCCTTACACACACACACACACACACACACACACACACACACACACACACACACACACACACACACACACACACACACACACACACACACACTCTCTCAGAGGCTGGGTGTGGTCCGACAGAAACTTCTATCATCTCCAACATGGAGGGAAAACTACTGATGTTGACAGCTGCCACACTCTTCCACACTGTCACTCAAATGCACCACCCCCTCCCCAATCCCCGTACCCCCACCCCTCACTGCTACACAGCAAAGCACAGGGAGATGTTTATTCCCCTCCGTTTCCCCTCCTCTCTTTCTCTCTATTCCTACTTCCTCATGTCTGTGGAGCATAATGCCGGCCCACCATCCCTCCCCTCCCTCCCTCCCTCTTTCTCTCTCCTCCATCTCTGCATCCCTCTGCAGTGCTACAGCGCTCTGCTCTCCCCACATACAGCGTGCCGTCAGCTGGCAGACAGAGCAAGAAAAGGAAAACACACACTGGATGGATATCAGCGCATCAGATACACCGTGTTCACACGGGTAACAAAGGCCTTCTTACCTTCTCTTCTCTCTGCGTCTCCTCCTCTCTCGCTCTCTCTCTGCGTTTGTGTCCCTCTTGACTGCAGCCACACTGTTTCTCTCGCTCTGATTCCTCCTCCTCCTTCCTTCTTCGTCCTCCTCCTCCTCTGTTCTGCTGCTCTCACAAACCTGCTGCCGCTGAGTGTCCGCCTCTTCCCCTCTCTTTCTCCCTCTCTCAGCCCCTCCCCTAACCACCCTCCTCCTCCTCCTCCTCCTCCTCCTCCTCTTTACATCTCTGATGCTCTCTCTGGTCACATCAGTGGATGATGAAGAAGGCTATAGAAGGGGCTGAAATGTTGTATTTTGCTGCAAGATTCTGTATCTCCAGTTTGTGCATCTCATGTGTTACAAAGTAAGAATTACAAATTGATCCTACAGTTGAATCAACACCCGTCTAAAACATTACAACCTTCATGAAGGAAGGATTTACTGCAGCACTGTGCATGCGACAACCATGACAAACAACATTAAAGCTGCACTAATCGATATGTTCATATAAACAATGGATCAAACGACTGCACATGGCTGGAATCACTCATAGGTATATATCATCCCATCGTTGTATTATTATTTTAGCATCTCTTAGCTTACGCTTTTGGTTAACCAGCTTACAACTTCATCGTTTAGGTTTCAGCTGCAGCAGGCATCCAAACAGCTCTGATAAACCCACTGTGCACGACCTGCCCAGCGCCTAGCTAGCAAGCATCATTAGCATTTAGCACTTACATTGGTCAGGTGGACAGAAACATGAGTCAACATGAAAGCTCAAGTTGCTCCTTGTGTCAGTGTGTGAGTAAATAGGAAACTGTTATTTATAAAAGGTGATAGATCAGTGTTGTGTTTTAAGTTAGTTCTGCTGCCCCCAAGTGGCCAGTAAAAGCTATATACTGCTTTAGAATGAAAACAATACTGCACCTAAACATAAAACTTTTATTTTATTTTAGTTTGTGCAAATCAAGCACTTCTGGTTATGGTCTTTGTTTGGATTTGGGAATATGATTGCAGCTTTAAAACTTAAATTCAGGAGGTGAAACTGCAGAACGGCCTTCCATCTCTGTAACTCAGATGTAATGATAACAAACTAAGTCTAAAAGACGATTTAGATACGGACACCACTGTTTGCTCTCTTTATAGCTTGAATCCACTGCAACATGTTGTGGTGGCTAATATGATCTGAGAGTTCCCCTCCCCCTCCTCTCTGAGCCCGGCAGGAGACTGATGCTGAGGTTGTGGCAGCCTACCTTCCAACTACGGAGCGGCTGCTCACTCTTTGTCTGCCTGCATGTAGCTCATGCAGCAGACACACAACATCTTAATGAGGGGTTCACACACACACACACACACACACGCGCACACACGCACACACACACACCCCTTCTTTCACATGGTAATTGTGGGTGTTTCCAGTCCGTCTTTGTGCCTGGGTGCTCCCTTCTTCTTAGTGTCCAGACGGCAGAGGACCTCAGGATACAAAGAGATGAACTTCTTTCAGTTAAAGTGAATTCAAAGGCACTCAACATGTGTAATTCTTCATACTGGTGTGTGAGTACATGTCAGAGTCAAAAGAAAGTTAAAATAAGAAAGTCAGTGTGACTGGTCCGGTGATAGCTTTGTGGGAAATGTCACAATATATTTAGTTTTTTTAGGTAGCAGGTTACATAATTTCATGCATTTCATATTGTAATTAACAGGTCTTATATAGATTACGTTATTATTATTTATATATATAAAAATCTTATATATATATATATATATATATAAATAAATATATATATTTATATATATAAGATTTATATATATATATATATATATATATAAATAAATATATATATTTATATATATATAAGATTTATATAAATAAATATATATATTTATATATAAATACATATATATATATATTTATATATATATAAGATTTATATAAATAATATATATATATTTATATATAAGATTTATATATATATAATATAAATATATATATATACAAATCTTATATATATATATATTATTTATATAAAAATCTTATATATATACATTATTTATATATATATATATTATTTATACATAAATCTTATATATATATTATTTTATCTATATATAAATTATATATATATAAAAATCTTAAAAATAACATGAAATGATGCTTATTATTATGAATAACCTTTTTGTGAAACACTAATTGCTTTTGTTGTTGATCACCACCTACATTGGAAGTAAGATGTTCACTGGTCATCTACAGTGGAGATTGTGAAAACATACTGTATAAACATGAATAGATTTTCCTACTTATTATTTTACTTATTAATTGTTTCATGTCGTCTCATGTTCAGTTAGATGTTTTTTCTGTATTTATTGAAATGCTGCTTATTATAAACTGTCCATGTAACATAAACTTATGGATAAATAGAAAACCTTTGAGTCCTGAGCTGCTGCAGTCATGGCAGTGACAGGCCGCTGGACAGAGAGAGTAACTCCACTCCAAACATCCCAAATAATTACAGCCGAGGTCGTTATGGGTCTTTGGCCGAATTGATTCGGAGGCATCTGCTAACCTCGTCCTCTGGGGAGCAGGAAAAGCCGGCCTGATTGCCGTGGTAAGGGGTGGAGCAGGAGGTCCAAGCTGTTTTCTGACCCCACAAATAGGTCATAAAGTGTGTGTGTGTGTGTGTGTTCAGCTCCAGAGGGACGGAGCTGACATCAGATAATAAGGCACATGCTGGAGATTCTGGGAGCCATAATTCTGTATGAAAGAATAACGAGGGCAAGCATTTACTTACAATCAAAAGTGCAGCAGACATGCCTGTAGAGAAGTACGTCTGCCTCGTTAACTTCCTTCCAGGTCCGTCCCTCTGGCATGTCTTCTCTTATTCATCCTGTGAGCAGAACGACAAAACACAAATGCGGAAATGTGATTATTTTGTGCAAAGAAAACAACTTTTTCCTGCACAATCTTTATTGAGCATCTGAGTGTGGACATTCATCGAGCTGAACTCAGATAAAAGAACACGTACTTCAGATACTGGCACCATTAGAAACCCATCCAGGGATGGTAATTTATTCTTCTCATTAGAGAAGCCGTTTAATCACAGTGACCGCTAATTAGTGCATCAGCAGCCCCACGTCTTACGAGAACTAATTCTTCCCAAGAAGTCTCAACCTGCTCTCTCATGATGTGTACAAGAGGGTTTGATGACCCTGTCAGGTGTTCCTGCTATTTTGGCCAACGCACATTTGTGGATTTTTAGGGGTCGGTTCAACCTGCACATAGGGGAGGATTAACAGAGAAGAATGTATGATGTCTTTGTATGATATTAACTGCCATCATATTTACTGTTCTCCCTTTCATAAGGTAGTTGCTGTTTTTCTTTAAGTAGGAGGCTCAATGTCCTCTCAGACTAATGTCCGCCTGGCGCCAAGACTTTCTCACTGTTCTCTTAGCCTCCAGGAGTCATCAATATGATTGTGTGTCTGGCCTTCACTGCATTATCCGCTGGCACTCAGACTCCTCCAAGGCCTCCGCCTGCTCTCTGCTCTCCACCGTCTGAGATCATGAGGTGGAGAGATGGGGCGATAACAAATCAGGTTGCAGCCAATCAGATTACAGAGCAAAGTAGAGCGAAGTGAGTCCATTATTTCCTGAACAGTTTAGCTTGTTTCTTACTTCATATAAATATATAATATATATATTTTCCAAATAGAAATGTAAGGCAGAGCCACGTGCAGCGGCGGGCCCAGTGGTTGTGCCTCCCCTAACAGAGGCAGAAGGTGATATTAATGTTAATATGTGTTGTTGCAAAGTGAATCACCAAAGAGGCGCTAAAAGATATTCAAATTACGAAAAAAGAGACGCAAAAATGACCAAAAAGAAATTAAAAACGAGCCTATAGAGCTACATATAAAAGACTCATTACTTATATCATAAGTTAGAGAAATAACTAATTCATTCTCTTCCTTCTCTTATTGTGAAAAATACTCTTTAAATGTCATTGACGCGGTCAAACAATGACTTTGTTTACTTGATTGACAGTCTAAATATAGATGAATACAAATGCTCGGTGAGAAGAGTTTTTCTTTGGGCAGCTGTTAGTTGAGATTTATACGGTTGCTGGGAAATGTTTCATAATTTTCAGCACTCCACTCGCTGCTGCGGAGCGGCGTGAGCGAAAGTGAATTACAGCCTTCTGTGTGACTTAATAGAGACAGAAGAAGTGAGGGAGAGAAAGCCGAGCAGCAGAAAGGCGGAGAGAACGACGAAGGCGTGTTTCCATTCACAGCAGTAACAGTGAAATGGAGCAGGTGGCTTCGGCTCCCTTTGTGGACCTTTTTGGCACGCATTTATTATGATTGTTTTGTTGGCAAGCGTGGATTGTAAACTTAAGTATTTGGAAAGCATCATCTCCATCTGCTGCAGTGAAGAACTGTCTAATCTTTGTCTCAGACGGCTTCATATGCTGCAGTCTGACTGTCGTTGGCTTCTGGTTACTAAGCACTATGTGACATCCTCAGACAGCATTTTTATTAACTCAGGAATAAATCTGATCGTAACATTTAAGGATAAGTTGCTGAATCAGATGCACTGATTATGAATGAAGCGGGAGCTCATTCATACCGTACCTCCAAAATGTCAAAACTTTATTAAAACAAAACGCCTCAATTTAAAGCTTTGTGCAATTTCTAAGAAACTCTTCAACTCAAATAGGATCAATTATTTTAATCTGTATGTTTATAGATGAATTAATAGATGTTTGCCACACACACACACACACACACACACACACACACACACACACACACACACACACACACACTAGGAGCTTTAAGATGTTAAGAAAAAGCTCCATAAAGCTGAGAGAAACTGCAGTTGGGTGAAAATTACTATTATTATTAGTGTGTTCATCACTTTTACATTATTCTTTGTCATTTGTTGTGCTTGAAAAAGCCCCAAAGCTGCAGGAAAGTAGTTTTCTCTGTGCCAGAACAATATATAATACTGTCATGTATAATAATTGGCCCAGTTCTTGTTCTGAGTTACTTCTGGAAGCTTATTTTAGATGCTTCTCTATAAATATGCTATAAAAACCTTATTCCTGTTATATTTATATGTTGGATTGTTAAATATACTTTAGCTGTAAGTATCCATAGTGCTGGCTAAAGTGACCAGATTATTATTTCCACTTGTTTTTACTTTACTGCTGCAAATAACAATTATCTTTTTATAATCGATTAATCTGCTGATTATTTTTGAAAGACTTGTTTATAAAATATTATAAAATGTGTGAAATGTCCGTCACTCTTTCCCAGAGCCCAAAATGACAAATTAACTTATTGTGGTTTGTCCAACCAACAGACTAAAACCTAAAGATATTTAATTCAACATTATACAAAACAGAGAGAAGAAGAAGAAGAAGAAGAAGAAAAGAAGAAGAAGAAGAAGAAGAAGAAGAAGAAGAAGAAGAAGAAGAAGAAGAAGCAGAAGCAAGAAGCAGAAGAAGAAGCAGAAGAAGAAGAAGAAGAAGCAGAAGAAGAAGCAAGAAGAGAAGAAGAAGAAGAAGAAGAAGCAGAAGAAGAAGAAGCAGAAGAAAACAGAAGAAGCAGAAGAAAAGCAGAAGAAGCAGACAGAAGAACAAGAAGACAGAAGAAGAAGAAGCAGAAGAGAAGAAGAAGAAGAAGCAGAAGCAGAAGAAGCAGAAGAGAAGTAGAAGAAGAAGCATAGCAGAAGAAGAGGAAGAAAGCAGAAAGAAGAAAGCAGAAGAAAGCAAGCAGAAGAAGAGACGAAGAAGCAGAAGGAAAGAAGAAGAGAAGCAGAAGAAGAAGCAGAAGACCAGAAGAAGAAGACAGAAGAAGCAGAAGAAGCAAGCAGAAAGAAGAAGCAGAAGAAGCAGAAGAAAGAAGAAGACAGAAGAAGACAGAAGAAGAAGAAGAAGAAGAAGAAAGCAGAAGAAGGAAGAAGCAGAAGACGCAGAAGGAGCAGAAGAAGCAAGAAGAAGCACGAAAAGAAGAAGAAAGAAGAGAAGCAGAAGAAGAAGAAGAAGCAGAAGAAGAAGCAAGAATCAGAAGAAGCAAAGAAGAAGAAGAAAAGAAGAAGCAGAAAGCAGCAGAAGAAGGCAGAAAGTCAGAAGAAGAAGCAGAAGAGCAGAAGAAGAAGAAGAGAAAGATAAGAAGAAAGAAAGAAGCAGAGCAGCAAGAAGAAGCAGAAGAAGAAGAGAAGAAGCAGAAGAATCAGAAGAAGAAGCATAAGAAAGAGAAGAAGCAGCAGAAGAAAGAAGAAGCAGAAGAGAGAAGCAGAAGAGAAGCAGAAGAAGCAGAAGAAGAAGACAGAAGAAGAAGCAGAAGAAGAAGAAGAAGAAGAAGCAGAGAAAAGCAGAAGAAGAAGAAGCAGAAAGAAGAAGCAGAAGAAGAAGAAAGAATTCAGTCCTAAATCACCAAATCAATTTTGAGTTTTTTCAGGTGAATGCTGGACAACAGTTGTGTAAAATTGTTTGTATTACAAGTCATCATTTCTCAGAAATACTGCAACACACTAAGACATTTGTGATATCTGAAATGAAGTAATGTCTCTTCCTGCATGTAATATGAATAATTGGGTTGTGGAACTATTTCAGATGGACAGTTTCTTTATTAAGAGGGAGGCAGAATCAATATCTCATTGAGGAGCCACATCTTTATCTCACCATAAGTGTGAGACGATAGTTGAAACAGGTCTGCTCTGCAGAGAACAGGATCCTTCCATCCTGAGGATAGCCTCTCAGGGAAGGGGAAGTTCCTCAAGTTAGCGGTCCAGCTCGCTTGTCTCATTGGTTCGATGCTTATTGGATTGCGTGCCCATTCCCACAGATCCAGCGGGTCAAATGACTGGGATGTGTAGCTCACGGCCGCTAAGTGGTCTATCGATCAGTCAGCTGAGCCTGCGGGCTGATGGGATGTCCTGCAACAGACGGGAGTTGGCAGGCTGGTAATGGGAACAAAATACGATGCATTCCTCCACAGCTGAGAACCTTGGCTGAGAGGGAGGCCATTACAGTCAAAGCAGGAAATCAAGTGCACGCTATAATTCAAGTTAATGGTCTGTTCTTCACACATTTATATTTCACTGCTTTCTGAACATTTGGAAATACAGCTTTGTTTTCATCTGGAACACCAGTTTTATGTTTGAGACTTTTAGGGTGATACCATTTGCCTGTATCCCACTGAGGTCCACTAAAAAGGTAATAAAAGAGGAAATTTAACAAAAGATAAAAAAGCTTTTCATCTTATTTCTCTTGGGCTTTAAGATATTATGTACCAAAGACATATCTGAACACCCACTTCTACCCCCCTATCTATGTCATTAAAATATTCAGCTGCTCCATGATACCTACATTGCTTCTCGGTCGGAGCTAACTCATTGTGACTGACTGCTGTGCCCAGGTGGAAAAGTAATTTAGGGTGTGTGTGTGTGTGTGTGTGTGTGTGTGTGTGTGTGTGACAACATAATGTGTTTCAGTCTGCTTGTCCCAATACTTTTGACGAAATGCATCAATATCCAGCAATCTCAAAATGACAGAAGAATCTCAAAATGTTACTTTTCTTAATATAATAATGCAATAAAATGTATTAAATAAACAGGTAAATTACATTTAGGTCAATTTAAGGAGAATTATCTCTATTATTATTATTAATATTATTATTATTATTATTATTATTAATATTATTATTATTATTATTATTATTATTATTATTAATATTATTATTATTATTATTATTATTATTAATATTATTATAATACAGACAATAATAAATGGTAAATCTTTGCAGGAACAAAGTGATTTATTTAGAAAAACATCAGAGCACAGTCATGATCCTAAACACCTCAACTTCTCCAGTTTAATTAATGCAGCTGACATATACATTAAGCTGCAGATCAGGATGCTACGTACAGACACGCACACACATGTTCACTCTATGCATGCAAACACTAATTAAGATACCACGTGTGCATCTGGTTTGTAACCCCTATATGTCAGTCAGTGTAACTGACATATTGAATATAAAAAGACACCGTTTTTATAACGTTCACGTATAAAGAGACACTTCTTTTTAGTTGATTTCTGTCCTCAATCCTAAAAAGGTGAATAAAACGCACCTCGATAATTTTTTAATTAAGTATAATTGAATGATTACTGGAAACGGTGTCTAGTTTAGTTGGAAGCAAACAAAAGTTACATTCGGTGTTACTCACCAAGTGTTTATCATACAACATTTGCAAAGCCGACTTGTAAGTATTTTAAATACAGAATTGTTTGCATCACGCTTCCTAACGTGTAGTCTTCTTCTTCTTGTTTGTGTTTGCTGGCATATCTTGGGTGTTACCGCCACCTGTCGGTCAGTGGCGTGTACTACAAGGAGGGCGCTCACCTAGAAACACGGTTACATTGAACCATTAGGGTTTGTTTTGTACCCACTACTGTGTTTGTATAATTAATATAGCTAAATCAACCAATTGCTTTCATTTAAATATATGGATATATATATATATATATATATATATACTGGGCATTCACATTTGACAAACTTAAAAAAATATATAGAAATGACCATAAACAAATTGTTATGACACCAAATAAAAAATAATTCATATGGAACAAATCGTGGCAAATGGCCAAAACGTAATTCACGGACAAAAACATTTACAGTATTTTGTATTAGTGACATCACTCATGTTGGACGTCAGGTAGACACCTGAAAGGTCAATCTTCCTCTCAGACCTTTAGAAAATCCGATAACAGAAATCCAAATAGACTAATATGGGATTAGGGAGGGGCTGTACTGTGTCAACATCAATCACTCATATAGAGAATATGAAAATCCATTGTATTTAACTGTTATACTTTACAGATAGGGTCTAGGTTTACATTCATGAAGTATAAAGCTGATAAAAGAACGTTAAGTATGTTTTTGAGCTGTTAAAGATTCAACATAATGTTTAAGTAGACACACTCTTCACATAGAGTATCATCGACTCTACACACAGATGATGATCAGTGACACAGATTCAGAAATGCACAACATTTAAATAACGGAGCGGTAAAGCTGTTTACTGAAACATCCACCAATGATGAGAAATAAAACTGTTGTGTTTAAATTAATTTATTTCCATTGCACACACGCCGCACATACACATTCTGTGACAAAAGATCTTCAATTATTTACAAAACCGTTACACACTTATAAAAGAGTGCACTGTCTCAGACACACAAGGATAAATATATATAAATGTATACAACTGATAATTGGCACATCTAGGAGACAGGTTCCTGTTTGTCAAACAGACGATTAAAAACAGGCACATTTAGCAAGTGCAGCTTCAACAAATACAGAGAATATTCAGCTTTAGACAGCTAAAGTTAAATCCCTTTAAAAACACCCCGAACAAGGGATCCAGCCCCTTTAGTCGTACAAAATTTACTTTTCTAAAAAAACCATCATACCCCTCATAAAAATATCTAAAAGCCCACATTCACCTTAGATTTCAGAGTAAACTTAACAGACACTTTAGTGCAATAAGAAATATAAGAAGCTTCATTTAAAAAGACTACAGGAGGATTTCTTAATAAAAAGCATAAGAAAAATGTAACGTACCTTCTAAAACAGTAGGAGAATGACACTGAGCAACAGCGACATCTACTGGTCATGATCAGCAACATTTAGCTCTCCCGAAGAACACGCAAAAAGAAGTTGTTCAAATGTTCTTGCTCGTATGAATGAAAACCTTTGGTGGCTGTTTCCCAGTTAGAAAATGTCCTTAATCAAAGCAAATTCAAGAAAGTATAAATAACCGGGTCCTGCTCAGGAGATGAGCCTGTAGACCCAGAGTTTAAAACCAGTGGCTTCTGGTTGATCCCATCAGTTTTTCTTGCCTTCTCCTGCTAAGAAGTAGGGGTTCTCGTGTCCTTGAACCAGATAGGAGTAACGGGATGGATTTTTACCTTTGAAGGTGTTCATCCCCTCTGGGTTGACATCGTATGATCCCGACTGAAATGTGAGCGGAAACAGTCGTTAGTCTTTCAGAGAGAACATTTATACACAAACACCCACCAAAGCCAAGCACACATACACAAGTCAATAGGACTACTCCCCCGACTAGCACCCGCTGAGCTTTGTTCACCTGTCACTCACTACATTTACATGTAGATGAAAGCACACGGCTTTCCACAACAATTAGTTCCTCATGAAGCTCCCCATCACCCCGGAAATCCTTCCACCTTAATTGTCATTATGACCTGTTTAAATCATCAGAAGGGGGAAAATCACAGACTAAAAGCAATGCCATGACTTACCCTTTTCCATCCTATCTGCTTCGGATGAAACCCCTAAAGCAACACACTGGGAGTCAGGCAAAGCAGGGAGCATGGGAGGGAGCTATGTGCTGACACTAAATATACATTCGGGATGATTGGGTCAAACACAGTCGTGTGTGTAGGATTCAAATATCATCAAAGCATCTAATCTAAACTAAATGAACGTGTGCACAGTGAGCAAGGATTTGTTGGTTTGCAGGTCAAATAACATCCAGGGTTCAGCGTTTAAATGACTGTGTTTCAGTGTATAGCTGGTCCCAACTTCAGCCATTGAAGCGATGTTGAAACAACAGCTTTACGGAAGAAACGATCACTTTTCACTTAGCCAGATTTTAACCAACACCTAAATGTATTTTGCACCTGCAAAGAAATCCATGCTTACTGGGTGGGTATGCAATCTGGATGTAAGATGGTGGAGCAACATTGAACAAACTAAAGGCTGATTTAGTGGATGATCGACATTATGCCAGACTGTAAATTTATGGATTGGCGGTCGGCCTAAGTAATTCAGACGACAGAGACGGCACAGGTACGTGTGATAACTCACCAATCCGTTGGTTTCATGCTTTTTGTCCACCAGGACACGAGTGCTGCCCCCATCTGTCATTTCTATGGGAGGAGCTGCATCCCAGTTAGTGGTGGCCCGGGGGATGGAGGTGACGCCAGTGGGCCAGGGCTGGTTTACGTCACCTGATGAGTATGGACTGCTGTTGTAGTCTGGCTTGCTCATTGAGCATCCTCTCCTGGTGGACAGACAATAAGGAATGTAAAGTATGGATGCATATTGTTTCTTTTTCAAATCTAACAATGAATTGTTCCTTCATACAAGTATTATCTGTGTATCTAACGCCTGATTTAACGCCTGTGTGCCACAGAGCTCCATTGCTGTTAAAAACATATAAATTAGCCACATTTTTGCACCAGATTTCTTTATTACCATGAACATAGTCGCTGTAAGTACACTGAAAGATGCACTCATGCATTGTTGGTCTTTTCATAGGATTTGGTTACAATAAGAAAAGTATTGAATATCACCAACCCTATCCTTCAACCTCCTTAAGCATTCATTTGATGATTTGCAGGTGAAAAGACATCTATCTTAAAACTGGGTCAAACCTTTGAAAAGGGAAATCTTTCAAATCTAAGCTTTTAACTCTGTGTTAAAAGCATTAAGCCATATATTTGCTAAATATTTACGGGGCTAATGTGGGTCAAAGAGTGAGCAAAGACGTTGTTTTAATATCCTCACCAGCAGCAGTATATGAGCAAAGCCAGCACAAGGATGAGAAGAACTCCTCCCAGCACACAGGAGATGACCACCACTGCCAGCAGAGCGGCTGTAAACACACACATAAAGACATATTTAGATTTTTATAGGTCAGCACATAACTGTTACTACTGCTGCTGCATCGTTTTTGCCTTTAAAAAAATGTTGTTGCTCACAGTCATTGCAGTTGAAGCCAGCATAACCAAATGCACATCTGAAAGACAAAACACAGCAGTTCAACACAATGATATTTGTATTTTAGAGCTGTCTGTATTAATGGAGTTTAATATTGAATCCACACGGGGGAGCCACCTACACATCAACATGTTCCACACACACAGTAATACACAGAAAACCCCATACCTGCACATACCCCTGTAAACTAAATGTAAAAGTGTGTGTACTCACGGTTCACACGTGTCTCCCGCTGCCCTTTGCCCACTTGGACACGCTACAAAGAGGGAAACAATCATTCAAACACGCACAACGTTTTGCACAAAGAGACTAAAAAGAGAACATAACAAGCTACAGTTTCAGACTCAGTCACGTTAGATGGAGACGTGCAGCACGCCTGGTTGCACATGCAGTGAAAGCATGAGCACAAGGAGAGCCTCTTCATATGGAGGCTGCATGATGAGCATTACAAACAAGCACATAATGGTACATTATGTATTTCCTGGAAAAGCAACAAACAATTCGTCTTTTTTTGCTCTTCCTATAGCTGATCTCCTTGGTCACAACCCGCCACAGAGAGAGGGAGAGAAAAATGTGATTCTTCCATGGGTTTCTAGGGAAACAACACCCCGTTAAAAAGAAATAAATCAGAGAGACAAATTAAGTACAGGTCAAGGGTCGGCATGGAGAAAAGCCTACAGCTTGACCTTGTCTTTGAGTCTGGCTCCCTGTTGTTTCTCCCCTTCATTCTCACACACAAGTATTTCACTGAGGATAAGAAGGTTCTGTTACAGTTCTCTTGACGGTAGATCAGCTGGGAAAACTTCACTTGAGCTCGTCTAAGACGCTGTGTGTTGTCAGCTCTTATAGTCTATATACATTAGTACACAAAAATAACAAGAACACTCCAAGGCAGTCTCTTTTTAAACAATTAAATTGCCTTTTTCATAATGGCAGACGTGTTTTAGCATCAAGCCTTCGTCAGGGAGTCCCTGACTATGTTATTACAATAAAGGCGTTGTGATTTTTGTGTCTACATGTATCCTTATGTAAAAAAAACTTTAATAATCTCTAGTGCCAGGTACATTGTCAAAATTGCAAAAACCTAACACCAGTCATGATAAAGGAGATGAATAAAGAATATTTAATAGTCTCTTTTACCTTTGCAGGTGCTGTTTGAGTACAGGATAGAGATGAAGCCTTCTTTACAGGAACAAACAGGCCGGCCATTTCTATTTGTGCACAATGTAGTGGAGACATCACAGGGTAATGGCTGCTGCATACACAGGTCTGTAGCTAAAACAGAGAAGATGTAAAACAAGTGTATGAGAAAAACCTCCTCTTCTTGAAATAATGTAGCCTGTTGCTCATACATGTCAGGTTCTCATCCAAAATCAATCAGTGTAGCAGCAACTACTAACCTCTAAATGTAGCATCAGCCAACAATGGATTTGCTGAGTTCTCTATAGCCTTCTGAATGGCCTCATCAACAGACGTTTCATTTGTGTTGGTGTTTTCAAATATGTTATTTACAGTTGCTTGCACACTTCCCGGTCTAAAGAAAAGTGAAGCACCAAAGAAGGTTACAAAAAAATATTTTGTAAAGTGGCATCATATATTTTTTGCTGTAGGAAGACAAAATACTCACTCAAGTTGCACAACATCAGACTGTTTATAGCCCTGCTGGTTTTTGAGGGCATCTCTGAGCTGTGAAACAGAAGCAGCATGTGATTTAAGGACTGAGAGAGGAAAATGTATTATAGAAATTCAAAATGCTTTTGTGAGCTCACAACCTACCGATGCTGAGATTTGAGCCGCTGTCTTCTGGAATATTACAGAGGACCTGTTGCTCATTTCACTTGTGAATGTCAAGGATGTGAGATGAAGCTGGCCTGGGAACACTTGGGCTGAATGAAGGGGAGGAGAGAAGAAAATAAGGCAAAGGTTTCACCACCACCCTGTAATGATTTCTGTTTTCTCTCTCTGAGCACACATGAAATGTTTTTATGGTCTTACCCTGTACACAGCGGTCATTCACCAGGTAGCTGCCAGAGAGACACTGGCAAGTGCCATTAAGACACACGCTTTGAAGTGGGCACGGGACGAAAGGACAAACTGATGAAGAAAAATGATTTGTTACCAACTGGCCATCGAATTATATTTTCTCATTTGAACTGAATTTATTAAACCTGCTGTTTTTGGTCTCTACCAACTCCTTAGAGAAATGTCTGGCTTTCTAGCTGCACTATGTTCACCAGCTTCCTAACTGTGGCTGCAGTTTGGTGCTGAGTGGGCAATGTGGGTCTTTGTGTATGCAGGATTTAATACCAACCAAGACATATTTTTTTCGGATTGAGTGAACGAGTTAATTGATGAAATCATGCACTCTTGGAATATACAAACCTTTGACTGGAGGGATGGGTGGGGCTGCTGTGGTGGAGTTGTTGGTGGTGATTTCTGTTGGTCGCAGGCTGGTGCCAGTGATGGTGGTGGATGAGGCTGTTGTACTGCCACTAGATGGTTCAGTTGAATGAACCACAGTGGTGTGGCCGGTCACTGTAACATAAAAAATAATATCAGTCCAAGAGAACGTCTAACAGTGCTAGTTAGCAAACGTTAGCATGCTAAACTAAGATGGTGAAGATGATAAACATTATACTTCTTAGCATCACCATGTTAGCGTTGAGCTTAAAGCACATCTGAGCCTAATTGCAGCCTCGCAGTTCACGGCTTTAGACAATGTAGGTACTGTACCAAAACTATGCCATACGACTGACAAAGTGCAGATGAAAGGGCTCAGTGAGTGTTGGGTAAAAGATGATGTCACAGCAGTTTCATGAGGCGGAGCTATGGAGATCAGCTGAGTATCCCACCTACTTGTAATCCCACTTGTAAATTGTCTGATGCATCTTAACTCACAGTCCTTGTTCAATTCCTACTACGCACCTGCAATTTATAGTATATTACTTTGTAAGAAATTAAGAACACACATCAACACTCATTGTGCTGTTATTCCTACCTCCTGAGGTTGTTGTTGAGGGAGTAAGGGTGGTGGTATTTCCGGTGGTGGGAGCAGTGCTATTACTTGCAGGGAGAGAGCTGGAGATGGAGGTAGTGGAAGAGGGTGGGGTTCCAGGTGTTAGGGTTGGGTTTGAGGTGTTAGTGGAGGATGAGGGTGTGATGGTGGGTGCAGGACTCTCAGGAGAGGTGTTAGTAGAGTTTATTAGTGTAGTTGTAGTTAGTACAGCTGTAGAGTTTTCTGGAGTTACTGTAGTTGAACTTGCTGTGCCGTTGCTGGTTTGTGTGGTTGCTGGAGTTGTTGTGATGTTGCTGGGCTGTGTCGTGGCTGTAATGAAGGTTGTGTTGTTGTTGGACTGTGTAGTCGGTGTGATTGTAGATGTGTCGTTGCTTGTGATTGGTGTAATGGTAGTTGTGTCGTTGCTTGTGATCGGTGTAATGGTAGATGTGTCGTTGCTTGTGATTGGTGTAATGGCAGATGTGTCGTTGCTTGTGATTGGTGTAATGGTAGTTGTGTCGTTGCTTGTGATTGGTGTAATGGTAGATGTGTCGTTGCTTGTGATTGGTGTAATGGTAGATGTGTCGTTGCTTGTGATTGGTGTAATGGTAGATGTGTCGTTGCTTGTATTTGGTGTAATGGTAGATGTGTCGTTGCTTGTGATTGGTGTAATGGTAGATGTGTCGTTGCTTGTGATTGGTGTAATGGTAGATGTGTCGTTGCTTGTGATTGGTGTAATGGTAGATGTGTCGTTGCTTGTGATTGGTGTAATGGTAGATGTATCGTTGCTTGTGATTGGTGTAATGGTAGTTGTGTCGTTGCTTGTGATTGGTGTAATGGTAGATGTGTCGTTGCTTGTGATTGGTGTAATGGTAGATGTGTCGTTGCTTGTGATTGGTGTAATGGTAGATGTGTCGTTGCTTGTGATTGGTGTAATGGTAGTTGTGTCGTTGCTTGTGATTGGTGTAATGGTAGATGTGTCGTTGCTTGTGATTGGTGTAATGGTAGATGTGTCGTTGCTTGTGATCGGTGTAATGGTAGATGTGTCGTTGCTGGTGATTGGTGTAATGGTAGTTGTGTCGTTGCTTGTGATCGGTGTAATGGTAGATGTGTCGTTGCTGGTGATTGGTGTAATGGTAGTTGTGTCGTTGCTTGTGATCGGTGTAATGGTAGTTGTGTCGTTGCTTGTGATTGGTGTAATGGTAGATGTGTCGTTGCTAGTGATTGGTGTAATGGTAGTTGTGTCGTTGCTTGTGATTGGTGTAATGGTAGATGTGTCGTTGCTTGTGTGTGTGATCGGTGTAGTTGGAGTCAGTGTGTGATCTGGAGCAGGTGTGGTGGCTGTATTTGTAGTCTCACTAGTGATGGTGGGTTGGCTTGTCTCTGGGATTGCAGTGGACAGCGTTGTACCGCTGGTTGGAGCTGATGGCGAGTCAGTTGGGCTGCCAGTGGTGAAGCTGCCGGTGGTGTTGACTGCTGCTGTAGTGTTCCTGGACTCAGTGCTGGACTGGGAGAATGTCGTCTCTCCTTTGGTGGTGGACGGTTTTAGAGTTGTAGATTCTGCTGTGGCACTTTCTATAGTTGTTGTAGCTACTGAGGCTGTGAAGGGCTCTGTGGTCGATAGCGGTGAAGTTGGAAAACTGCTGGTTGACTGATTGCTGCTTGTATTTGAGCTTGCAGTTACATTCATGTAGGAAGTTGCAGGAGTGGTGGATATCTCTTCGGTGGTGACATTAGTCGTGATGGAATCTGTTGTTGTCATTCCTGCAGTCAAAATAAAAGCACAAAAAAGAATCAAGGTGTGCTATACAGCATTAGCATTATTTGAAGTTGTGTGGGTGTTCAATAGATAAATGTAATTCTAGCAAACATGCAGGTAGTGTTTTTTCATAGCCTTTTTCTCGGTCTGCTGCTGATGAGAATGGTGAGAGGGAACAAAAAATCTAGCTCACCTGGTGTCCAAGTGCTAAGACTGAGTACTTTGAATTCAACTAGTGGCCCTTTGCTGCATGTCGCCCCACCTCTGTAACCTATCTTCAACTGTACTGAATAATAAAGGTAAAAAGCCCCAAAAATAATCTTTAAAAAAACAGAAGAGTAAATCTGAGGACCATAAAACCAAAACAATCGGCTAAAAGATACTAAAATACTCCACAGAGAGATACTGCAGTGTGATAATTACCTGTGTCACTACAAGCGACACCTTTCACATATAAATAATCATTTGATCCATTGTTAATATACATATTGATGAGCGCATCTTTAAGCTGTTTAATGTCCACATCACAGCATATCATCTTCATTATGCATGCTAATTACTGAGGGAAAATAATGCATTAATTTGCAAATATTTCCATGTCAATGTGCTTGTATTCACATGCTCACATTCACAGCAAATGGGAGCTCTGTATATTAGCTCAGTGTTAAAAATCTAATTAGATCATCTACTTTCTACAGGAAGCTTGTTGTGTAAATGAGACGTTTGTGTAATATTGTTATTTTACCAAAATGTGTCACCAAACACACAGATGCCAACATAAAAACACAGTCATGCTCATCGTCCACTACAATGACAGGAAATTAAAAAAACAATAATTAACAGTTTCAAGATGAAAACATTTCAGACCTAGTCATGGGATATTTCAAAAATCACAGGAGTTCAAGCTGTAATCAAAGAGGTCTTGTCTTAAATAAACATTTATCATTGGGTGCGTTAAAGTTGACAAAGGTGTGAGTCAGTAGATAAGAACTACCCGCAAATGACGGTTGTTTACGACACCGAGATGTGTCAGTCACAAGTGTTGCCAACTTCATTTGACCATCTTACAGGAAAGATCTGCCTCCTATTTGTTCAGTGGAGTGTGGTGGCGCCTGTTCCCATTTGGCCTGCTCCCACTCTTCGCTTTGTGTTTATGGGGGAACAGAGGAAGCCAGAGGGCAGCTTGAAGAGCAGTACAAACAGTAGGAGGTCTTTGATAATGGCTTAGTCTGTTTACCTCAGCTCCTCATCTGTATGCATTGAATGGTTACATTCAAAGCCCCTTTCCAGAGAGGGGACATCATTTACTGAAAGGTGGACACCTCGCACACACTGTTTTCTCCAGTAAGTCATCACAAGCCACAAGGTGCTGAGAAAACCAAGACTAATGTCAGATCCTGGGCATGATTAGATTTGTTTCTGTGTACATGGCCTTGGTTGACCTAATCTCTTTATTGCTTGGTAACCTAGACTCCTTTAGAGATGAAATACCGCAGGCTCCACACACCCTGTGACGGCAAACCTTTATGGATACTATGAGCCTGATGTACACACATACACACGCCTATACCCACATTAAAAAAGTTACTGAGAGGAAAAGGACATTAAGCAATCAACGAAGAAAGATGAGTAAGTGATGAAAGTTGGGAAAGACATATATAAAGTCTCAGGTGATAACGGTTTTAATAGTCATAAAGTCAAGGAGAGGCAGTTAAGCAGTTCTGACTGTATGTTAAGTAGCATAGCGTGAAATCATTGCTGTAAAACACACATGTATCAATATGTGACTGGCTTGTCTAGATTAAGATTTAAGGGCAATGGACTAATCTTACTGGAGGACCAGAGATCAAGATGAATGAAAAACCTCTTAAATCAGACCCGGTCAACCCTGTCTTGACATTTGAATAGAGTATCAATTGCAACAACTTGTATGTTTCCATGAATGACTGAGTCGAAGGTTAAGCATTTCTCCTCGTTCCTGCATACCTTACATTCTGTGAAAACTCAAAGGCCGAAGTTTTATCGGCTTCTATCAAACAAACCTTAAGTTTTAGATGTTTTTCAGATTCCTATTGCTTTATAGAAACTGGGCCAGTTTCAGTTCACACTCCATCCTGTAGATCTGCGAGCTAGCCTATCATTAATTCACATAAGGCCTTATCAGCTGTGTGTATGTGTGTGTGTGTGTGTGTCTGTGTGTGTGTGTGTGTGTGTGTGTGTGCGTGTGTGTGTGTGCGTGTGTGTGTGTGTGTGTGTGTAAAAACTTTCTTATCAACATCTCCCCATTATTGTGAGAATGGAAAGTTTAGAGCGTAGCGGTCCCTCTGTGTATCTCGACTAATGATCCACTGAAAGTAATCAGAATGGATTAGCAGCTGAACACTGAAGACATCATAGATAGTGGACAAGGTCAGTGCTTCAAAGTGTTACCTGGGGGATGCTTCTTTACTGAATAAAACTATAATTCTCTTTCAAATCTTTTACCATAACATGATGAGATATCTGATTCGGTTAACAGCACTTAATATTAATTAGTAAATGTTAGCATTAGGGCTGCTACTACATTGTTCATATATCTGCCAATCATCTCCATATTCAAGAGACTGGAACAAAATAAATGCTGATTAAATTTCTGTCGATCAAGTAGTCAACTAATTGCTAATTGCTAACTTTTCCCTCTTCAAACACCACAACCTCTCCTCACCCGGACTTATTCACACAAATTATTACTAAAAGGACTATTTTCTCAGAAAGAGTCAAACAGAATCTCACTCACGCAGATGGATGAATCCCTGATTTAATAACCTAACACTGTTATACTAGCCCTTTGAAGGGGCAAGCACTACATTAAAGTCAGATTTGATAACCATGACACCTTGTGATGAGTAGTGATGAGTTTGTAATTTGTACAACCCTTTAAAGGTCCCAATCAGTAAACTACTGCCATCCTTATCACGTACCAGAGAGAAAGAAAGGCTTTTGTTTGCAGTCTCACCTGTCAGTACTTCCAGGGGAAAACTAATATTTGGCGTGTGATGACATTTATAAAGTTCCCTAGATGCCCGGCATGAGATTAGCGTTACAGTGTCATGTACAATGTGCAGCCTTCACACGCAATGATTATTGTCTGATGATGCTAATGGATGAAGGCTGTAGGTGAGACCTTGACATGATGTGTCATTGTACGTCCTGAGGTATTTCTACCTCATAAATAAAACCGATAGACACACTGAGAAAAACGTTTTGGTCTCATCATGAAAACAATGTCAGGGACACGGGGAAGTGATGTAAAAAAAAAAAAAAAGGGAAATGGTCACAAACAAGAATATGAGTTTACAAGGCATAACACCAACAAACGCAGTGGTTCTTCCTCCACTGTCGTTCTCAAAGGGATGATTGCTTCCACCTTCAAAGATCACTGCTTCTCTATTTCCATTTCCATGGACAATTCAGCCATAAATAAAACACACAACACTGTGACAAGTTTCACAGACAACCTCGCCAAAGACTGATACAACAATAGCTGCAACAATGTATGTTTAAACTTCTCCCACTTCACCACAGCATTTCTTACATGTTAGAAGCCCAGCGCTTTTGTTTTTGTCACTTTGACAGAGCATAGCAGCTGTGATATAGCAGTAACCCATGCTGGAAAGGTTTATGAAAGCCATACGAGCCAATGTAAACAGACGGTCAGTTTGTGTTGTGTATTGAAACAGTGGAGTAATTAAGAGCACACGTTGCGTTGCACGTCTAACAGAAAGCCTTGTCTCTAAGGATTTATCCTACAGCCGGATTATCCCCTGCAGACACAAAAGGGATGACTGGGCCAGGCAGGGTGACATGTGGGTCTAAGGTCGGCATGCGAGCACGTATTCAGGAGGATGTGGATAAGAAGGTCCGGCTCTACAAACTCAGCCGTTTAGTCCAACCTGGTACTTTGGTTTGACAAACTATAACTGCACAGAAGCCTCTTAAAAGCTGCCACGCCTCTCCACCTCTATTCTCGACTTTGAAATCAAACAAGTAAAGTGTGGGAGTGTATCTGTTGCCAAGGATATGTCTGTTTCTAGTTGTCAAAGCCTCCCCTCACTTCAAATCACCAACAGAAACAGAAACAGAGAGAGACCGACGTTAGTATCGATGCTTGTGTTTCGGCGCAGTGCTGCACTTCAGGGGATTTCTATTCATGCAAGACAATAGCACTCCTGTGAAGTAGCTGCTCACAAACTGACTGTCAGATCCAGTTCCCCCAACGCACGTCCTCAACTTCCTGTGCACACTGCCACTCTTCACAAATAAGTCTGTGTTGCACACCACAAGGGTTCCTGCGCGGTCCAGAGAGCTGCAGACAAACATTCACCTGGATTCTCAATGTCGCCAAGAAATATTTCCAGTTTATTGCTAGGATTAGGAGAAAGTGCGTTCCTGAAATAGTTATTTTTTTATCATATCCAGCAGCATTGTAAGAAGTACAGTCTTGATTAAAGAAGGCACACAGAGCAGATGAACTGACAGGAAGAGCCTGAGGCCTGTGTGTGTGTTTGTGTGTGTGTGTGTGTGTGTGTGTGTGTGTGTGTGTGTGTGTGTGTGTGTGTGTGTGTGTGTGTGTGTTGTGTGTGTGTGTGTGTGTGTGTGTGTGTGTGTGTGTGTGCGTGTGTGTGTGTGTGAAACAAGCTGATTAAAGACAAAAATGCTGAAGGCATACTGGACTAATTACTGGTCAAACGTTGTGTCCCTTTACCAGCTAATGAGAGCCAACGTTTGTTACACACTGCTTTATGACCTTCTGGTATTTAATGGAGGCCATCGCTGCGTTTAAAAAACATCACGGTACACCAACAGATACACACAGGTCAGTTTCCTTGAGGGGGAAATCAGGCCTGAGGGCTGCCAGATCAAAGCGACACAGCCGGGTCACCAGGGTCACCTCACAAGACTGAGAGCGATGCTGTGTCTCGTGTAGTCAGTGCTGATCAGAGGATACACTGGTGCCTCACATGGTGAAGGTGAAGGGCCGGGAAATATGGAAAATAATATTTTTTGCAAGTAAAAGTAGTTCTGGCTTATAAATGAGTTGTGTTTGTTGTTGTTTGTGTCTTATGTGATAGTAAATTCAATATCTTAATCCTTTGGACTGTTTGTCAGACACATTTAATGACGACATCTTGGACTTAGTGACATTGTGATGCCCATTAGTCACTATTTTCTGACTTTGTATCGACCATTTAATGTAAAATCTTCGCAATAGAAGCATAAAATAGCGAAGAAGTAAGAAATGCAAGAACCTCCAGTCAAATGCTGCGGGGTAGAAAAGGAAAAGAGCAAGCGAAGGTCTTGTAACAATAATCAGAGCCAGCTGTTTGTGAAGAATTTAATTATTTCTGTGGAGTATTAAAAGGATTTTCTATTGTTCTGTAATTGAATTGTACATTTCAAGGATGTTTTTGAATGTGGTAATATTTAGAGAAAAACTAAATACAACATGTTTTAGTTATTAGTGTTGGTAGCTGGTTGGGTTGAGTTTTCTAGAGGAATGTCCCTGAAATAGTTAAACCTCAATTTAACCTCAATTTAAACCCAAGAAATATCATTCTTTATTCATTTAGCTTTGGAACTGACCCTTTTCATATGTTTTGAATTGTTTGCCTGTAGCAGAAAAGCCACGTTCATCTGACTTTGTGCTGACTGAAAGACTCTGTCGGCTATGCTAGTAATTAAATGTTCCAATAAAACACTTTTTCCATCGTCCTATAATTAGTCATTTCTAGGGAAAGTCATAAAAAATGATCTGGAATTTTCTAGGAACTGATAAACATAAGATGTTATGTGTGTTGCCTTTATTCGATCATCACACAAGTGATGTGTGGGACAAATGTCAGTGAGATTATCTGACCTTAATACAGGGACAATGGCGAGTATGATTAACACTTGAGTTATAAAAGGGACGAAGAATATTCTTTGTCCTGCTGAGACCTTGCTCTCTCTCCCATCTGGACAAACATCCTCTTGGCTGAGACCTGTCAGCTCTTGCTACTGCTGAGGATATAGGCTTGATGCCTGACACACACATGTGCAGCCCAACACACACTTACTAACTTAACATTTACTAATGCACACTGAGTAGCACAGCAGACAAATTAAAATAAGCTTAAAACAGACATCTCTCAGTCTGTATTCCGGCGGATTATGTCATAACGTAGGTACTTTTCTTCTGTTCCCCTTCCATCAGATTGTCTCCAGTTTAAGTCCTCAATAGTACGAGGCAGACCCAAATTAGCTCTCTGTATCTGAGCAAACAGAGGTCTTATACTGTAACTCGGATGTAACAGATGGCTTCCTGGAGCTGGGCTGACTTGCAGGGCCTCTGCACATATCATATCCAATTAAAGCTCCGCCAGCACATGCTTTCCAATTACAGAGTGAGATTTACTGCCCTGGAGCAGGTCTAATCCAGCAGGATGCAGCAGGGGGAGAAGAGACAGCGAAGAAACAGCAACAAGTGTTTATGAGAAGTGGAAGGAGAAACAAGCATTACATGCCATCGGTGAGAGTGCATCAAATGAGGAAGATGAGATGAACACACACGAGGAGAGGAGGAACTGAGTGATACAGAAAACAACAGGCTTTGTTTGTACTTCTGCCACTGACTGTTGATCTTGATAAAGTCATCTAATGCATATGGAGCCAGAGTGAGCAACACTTTTTTCCTACTTTTACTTCTTCCACTGATAACATAGAATAATCGCTAACAATAAGGCTTGCTAACGTGTGTGAGCTGCAACGATTAGTCAATTAGTTGATCGTCAGAACATTTTGCGGCAACTATTTTGATCATTTATTCATTTTTTCAGTCACTTTTCAAGCAAAAATGCCAAATATTCTTTTGTCAGACAAAACAGGCAAACTACCATGGCCTCTTTTCATAAAGCTCAGATTAATGGATAGTAAACAATAATTGTTAGTTGCGCACCAACATGAGTCTGTCTTTTCACATTCCTACAGAGGCCTGTTAACTCCTGAGCCGACCTTGCATGCTCTAATAAAGACCTGACGATGACGAGCCAGCAGAACTTGACACATGATACGCTGAACGTGGCCTGAGAGAGGAAACAGAAGCAGAGAGGGAAGAGAGAAGAGAGGAAGGCATTAACGTACTCTGCTCCACTCTCTGGGAGACTTCTTACAGAGGGCACAAGAGAATGTGGCGCCAGACTCAGAGGAGGGGGATCCCCACCCTCGGGAGGACTTTCCAACTGGACCTCCTTACTGCTACTTCAGACGCACTCGGTCAAACTGCTCTAAACTGGAGCCTCCATCACCTCTCGTCTCACTCCCACTCTGTGTTTCTATACAAGAAGACACATGACAGGATTGGCCGCAAACAGGCTTGCAGCGAGGCTCCGGCACATGACAGTGAACAAATCTCAGTCTTCGTACACGAAACCACGAAACACAGAGATACACTTCAGTCCAAAATAATGAAAAAAAGGGTGACTAATGGATTTAACTGCAACTAAGGGAGTACAGTGGAGAGCTCATCGAAATTCCTCAGGGCAGCTTCACCACGCTGTCAAGGGGGTCCGCTTATACACACACAGAGTAAACTTTGTGTGAGGAGTGTGCTGCGTGCCCTTCAGGGAGCCGGCTGTGTTTGACCGATGCCTCCTCACTGGCCTCATCTGTCCACCCCCAGAGAGCTTTGAGTCACACGGATGGACCAGTGAGTCAGACTTTAAGACTAAATGGGGAAAGTACCCCATGAAAGTTTAGGAAAAAAAAGACAAAGAAGAATAAACTTCAATAAATGTGAGCCAAATGCATTTAAAGCAAAGGCTTAACAATGGCTGCTACATAGTGTTCCCTAACATGATGTCATCCTAACATGTTTTTTTATGAGTTACTTATTAATTTATTGATATTTGCATCGGGTGTCTCGGAAACTTTTTACCATGTCTGCTTCCTGACAAAAGAAGTAGCGCTTATTTGTTCCAATGCAAAACATTTTTTCTCTTATCTAGTTTTGTTAATGCCAAACTTCATCTTGATAAAGGATTGGTGTATTCTGTAAACACTGGGGCCAAGAATAATATATATATAATAATAATACTTTATGTAAATATATTATAATGTTTTCAATAAACCTAAATAAATAGATTGTAATCTACCTATATTTGAATTTATGTCACTAACTAAATTACAATAGAAAATAAACTTTCATACATACAGATATTATAAATGTCAGAAGGACATTTTCGCCAGTGAAGAAAGTTGTAGTAAAATATTTTGAGATATTAATTTCTATATAATGGGTATATTATTTGCCCTATTTATATGTGATATATATATATATATATATATATATATATATATATATATATATATATATATATATATATATATATATGGGATATAATAACCATGGGCCATGATTCAAGATGTTTTTTGTACAAACACAAAATACCACATGTACATGATGAGTAATGCCAGATTTCACATAAAATACAAATGATGATCTTATATTATATATACTACAACAGAATACTTACACATCAAAATCAGTATTAATATCCCATTATAATAATACGATAATTATTCATTCTAATAACAATAATAATTTTCACATGGGTCATCTTTCTGAATAACTGCTTGACTGATAATCCTGGTACTTTTACTTTGACGGCTAAACTTGTACTGCAATAGATTATTTCAGGAGTATTGCAAGTGAATATTAAATCTGTGCTACAAACAGTTACACTACTACAATAAAAGTCAAATGTATTTCCCAGCTTCAACTCATACCCCAAATGAAATGCATGGTATATAAATATAAACACACAGTAACAAACGTGCAAAGTTGTCTCGTCTTATTACCGGAGGAGTTACACTTCACTTACCTTTGACGACAGCGCCCAGGAGAAACACGACATGCAGATAACTGAGAAACATCTTTTAAGTGTTTGGTTGTAAAACGCCTCAGGAGGACGGTGAAGAAGCCCCGTGTCCTGCCGGTGTGACGGTGAATATAACGGTGCAGACGCTGTTTCCTCCGCTACAGGTGGCTCAGACTGAAAGCTGCAACCTCTGACAGCATTAAAAGCTTTAGTCCCTCCTCTGATTGGCCGGCTCTCCTGTCACTCATCATTATTGTACTGGCGCTGCACCGCTCTGCCTCCACCCACGAGAGCTTGAATGGCTGTATAAAGAAAAGGACTTGAACCCGTCATCAACAATAAAGAAGTAAGCTATGCTTTACAAGAAGAGTCTATTTTTAGCTGCTTGTTTACACACATGGAGGAAGTGCTTGCTTATGGCAGGGCTGGCAAAGTTATTACAATTGATACTGACGGGGGTATGATGGCGTGTACCAAAGTTCATGGCAATCCATCCAATAGTTTCCTCACTTTGAACCACAAATGTCAACCTCATGGTGATGGGGAACGTTACCATCTAGGAACCATGTCTGTATAATGTTCTATGTTTATCCAGTAGTTATTGAGATATTTCAATCAGGTAAAATAATATATATTTAAAGTTGTTATTATTATTTTTTAAAATGTTTTAATGAAGTTAATCACCACAATACCACTCAGTATACACTTCAGCTTCAGAAAAAACTTTTACCTCACAATACATTTTATGTGAATTATCTAAATTCAATTACGCTTTAAATTCCCAGAATGTTACACACTTAACTACTTATTTTGAATTCAATATACTTTTAATTTCTTTGTCCTCTGCATGATCCAACAGCACTATCAAGCACTCAAAGATGACCAGGTCACGTCAACTTGAAAATGATTTGAACTCTGTGGAGTTAAGAGTATACCATATATAATTACTATTATTATACACGTGCTTGGCAGTGAGAGGCCTATTTCTTTATGCACAGCGTTTTGAACACACACAAGTGAACAGTGAACAGTAATATCTCTTGTTAGAGTTTTCTCTTTTTTTTCCTGAGGGACTCTTATTGTCTAAAAATGAGAGCATGTTAACATAATAAACCTCCACGATGTCATCCCTTTTCTTCATATTGTTATCGAGGACTAAAGCCGCTTCAGGCTAAATAGGCTTTGTTAGGAAATTCAAGGACAGCTCCTTAAAAAGCTTTCTGTTATATTTCCAGTGGTTGTATAACCGCTGAGACAATGTTATGAAGAAAACGTGCAGTTGTTGGGTGCTTAAAAGTTCAGTTTATCCACATCACAAACTTTTATCATCCCACTTTCACCTGAGTGGCATCTTGTCGTCTACATGCTGTAGCTTTGAGAGCTCTACCGCTGACACCGGCACTAAAAGTATAAACAAAGACATTTGGAAAATTCAAACTCAGGGGAATCTAACCTTATAAAGGTCTACGACTGTAACATTGTAACAAAACAAAGTATGAGGGACTAACATTTGCTCTTTTTATAATCAAGAACTTTGTTCAAATCCTGATTGAAGTAGTAAAAACAGTGCACAAAATACAGTTGTCTTTTTGGTATATTGTATAAGACTTCATAGGATACAGTAGGTCGCTCCCATTCCTTCGCTCTTATTCAACAATTGAACAGTTTGTAAAGTCAATTTTGGCCGTGGCTAAGATTGGTGGGTATCAAAAGGCCACTTTATTTAATAGATCTACTTATAGAACAAGTAAATTCAGACACAATGCAGAAAATATCAGTACGTCCATTAGGTGACGACATTGCATCTTGGCATGTTGTTCAAATATGTATAGCTCGGGTACTATATAAAGATAATCTATGGATAGAAAACATATATTTGTTCAGCATCCAGATAACAAATCCTTCAGTACTTGTAGCTCAGAAGAAATTGAGAAGAAAAAGCAAAGGAATTGTTTCTAAAACAAATATTCTACTTGTATCCCACCGTGTAGATTGTAGATTGTAGATTGAAACCATTATTAAAATGAATTAAAACTAATTAATAGCTGTGGTCAAAGATCCTGGTTCAACACCTGGACTTACGTAACATTATCATATCTAAGCTAATATCTTTTTTTCTCACGTACGATACTCACAGAAGCAACTCCCGCTTCAAGGACAGAACTATAACATAAATACATTGGTACACAGGTCATTTATTATCTGTCTTAACACTTTTATTTGTATTTTCTGTGTACCGTGTTCAGTCCTTAACCCTTTAAGTACCAATAGACTACATAAACTAAACAGGAAGTCAGAGGCTACTTCTCAAAGAAAAATCTTTCTTTAGAAATATGACGTATGAATGCATTGTCACTGTTTTATTACACAACTGTTTTAACATTTGCTTAATTGTGGATGACACAACTGGGTAACGCACATGTTGCACAAAAGCAAACAAATGAGACGAACAGTAACATGTTGATCAAATGTAGCCGAACACTCTGTGGTCTTATACATGTGGAAACAATACAGATGAAAGCACCAAAGATATTTCTGAATTATGTCAGCCAACGTCAAAAAGATCCTGACTGATTATCAACGACACAATGTCCTCTCGTTATAAAGAAACTATTTAGTTTATTCTCGTCTGGAGCTGAGACGTATGAATGATTGAGTGTTTTTACAAAGTGGATTATTCAGTGTGTAGTGCAAACACACTTTACACAAGAAAATGACGTTAATAGCAGGAAGTCTTTATTATCAAAATATTCTTGACGGCTTACTTGTACACTTGTATTACTTTATATGTTTCACGATGTATTTAGATTTACTATCTATATGTACAGTGTTTTACAGCAAAACACAACTAATAACTACTGTGTATACATTGAATTAAGTATTTTACATTTTATTACAGAACTTCACTAATTGTTAAGGAAGTATTTTTCCTCTGGAGCTTGTGTGTATGGCAGATTGTGTTACTGTTCAAGGCGTGGTCTTTATCTGGGCATATTAACATTAATGCTACCTTTCAATATATTTTCATATGAAACATTTTCCAGGCAAATTCCCTATCTTTACACATTCTCCATGTTGCCATAGCACAACCTTTACATCCTACATCAGAGACACAACGAACGTCCAGCAGTGTTTAAACACATACACCTTTCCAAGCTCACTCTTATCTCATGCAAATACTCGGGGACATTGCAACATATTTCAATACCTTGTGTTGATTTTCAGCCTGGCAACCAGCAAGATTAATTTTAGTGTTGACATGTGTGTCTTACTTCAGGACTGGATTCTGGGGGGGAAATATTTGCCATGCTTAATATTGAACAAGGAAGTTTTATTTATTTATTTTTAGTTGAGCTTGTATTTGTTCTGGTTGATGGAGCTGTTTCCTTTTGCAAATAGGTTTGAGGAGATGGTACTTTTCTCCACCACAGAGCAAGACACACTTTATAACATTAGTTAAAGATGACCAAATGTTTGAAGTGAACAACATCAAAGTCTTTTCACCCCAGTATAAAATGAATAGTGCAAACAGCTCTGTGAGGCTGCACTAAAGCAGTGGAATCTCTAGCTAAATGCTAACATCCGCAAGCTAACATGCTGATGTTGAGCAGGTATAAAGTTCACCATCTTATTCGATCCATGTTAGCATGCTAACATTTGCTAATTAGCAGCTACTGTGTACACACAAAGTTCATGATAACCCACCACAGAGCAAGACACACTTTATAACATTAGTTAAAGATGACCAAATGTTTGAAGTGAACAACATCAAAGTCTTTTCACCCCAGTATAAAATGAATAGTGCAAACAGCTCTGTGAGGCTGCACTAAAGCAGTGGCTTTTCTAGCTAAATGCTAACATCTGCAAGCTAACATGCTGATGTTGAGCAGGTATAAAGTTCACCATCTTATTCGACCATGTTAGCATGCTAACATTTACTCATTAGCAGCTACTGTGTACACACAAAGTTCATGATGGTGAGAAAGAGAGTTTTGCAGGCATTATAAGTATTGGACAAATCAAGAATGTTGACCTGATGATGGCGCTAGAGGAACAGGGAAGGGTCTACCAATTAGAATTTATATTTATCCTGAAGGGGACATTAAAGTCTGAGAAATAATATCCTGGCAATCAATCAAGTAAAATAGTTGTTGAGATATTTCACTCAAAACCACAAATGTCAACCTCATGGTGGCACAATAGGGAAAATCAAACTCATCAAAGTCAGTGGAATTCATCTTCTGAATATCTGTAGGCCTACAGAGTTGTATAGCAATCCATCAAACAGTCACACAGATATTTCAGTATGTAACTGAAGTGGTACACAGACTGACCAGCAGACATATTACCATCCCTACAGCTGCCAACTGTGTGACTAACAAGTAATATTTGCCTTCTTTATTCAATTGATCTTACTCATGTGACACGATTAAATTTCACTCCTCTTTATTGCTGCTGTTCCCCATTCACTATCTCTCTGTGTACACATCTCCATATGTAGCTTCTTTCCAGCTTTGAAGATAAGAACATCATCACGTCACTCTCACATCCAACCTGTGACCTATGGAGGGAGAAACGGACAACAGAAGACACTGAAGCACAGGAAGCTCACTGCTAACAGTTAGTCGTGCCTCCCACAGAGTTAACTCATCTGTTGGAGTGAGTTCAGCCAAAAACAACCCTCTGACCTTCAGCTCAGGGAGGAAGGCGCATGTTTTACTGCCACTATCTAAGCAACAGAACTATGTGATTTCTTAATAGAATCGCACCACACCTTGTTCATGCATTAACTTTTATGGCCCAATTTTACATTTTCAAACAATGAGTAAAATGTGACTCATAATGATGCACACATCGAACTAAGTGTAGAACAAAATAATCTACAGATACGTGACCATATCATCATCATCACAAAGTCCCATAGAAAATGCAGTCATTTATTGACTCAAGAAAATGGGATCGGCGCTGCATCATGCAGGTTTTGGGTGTGTGCAAAGGTACATAAAAATTGAAAAGATTAGCAAATTAATGCTCACACGCAGACATTCTGACGTGACAGGAAGAAAACCTACTTCTCTTTTTGATTTACTGTAAGGAAGTTTATTTCCCTCACAGATAAGGAAAATGAAATGCGAGAATGTCAAATCACTGATGGTTATAACCATTACATTAATTTGGATGTTCAGTGGTGGCAGCATGAAGACTTCTCTGGTTGGGTGCTGGGGACTGATGTGTGGGGGCTATTTAATAATGTATATGTATAGTGATATTAAGTCACTTGTTTATCTATATTTCTTTTCACCTTGTCTCTGGAATATTTATATTTATCTAGGACACTCTACGTCTACTTTTATATTACTTTTCTTCTCCTTTGTGTGTTTTGCGCTTGATTTGTGAGCTCATAAGCAGTGCTAGTGGAGGAATAACTCAAGAGACTCACCATAAATGAATAATAAATGCATTGTTATTTTCCCAATGGATTGCTTACATAACTTTTGTTTACATAACTAACAATTACAGCATTAATCTTTAAAGAGAAGAAAAAAGAAGCGTGAAGTGCTCTGAAATTCTAGAAATGGGGAGGAAATGCACTGAAGTGAAGAACATGGAAAGACTAAACTCAAGAGGACATTTTAGTATTCATATTGCATCCTGTAACACTGACTCACAGATCACTTTTATGAGGTGTGGTGTGATTTGATGAGTGAATGTAAACCATACAGTCCATTAAGCGCAAAAAAAGGTTTGCAACATTTGTTTTAATCCCAGGATGAGCTGTAGAATGAGCTAAGCGGGTGATGATGATCTGCAAAGCAGGCCTGCATTAAAAACTTACTGGAAATTCAAGCCCAGATAAAGTTCAAGTCCACGTATTGCTCCACAAAAGCAGAAAACATACGATCAATAAAACATGGAGGCAAAGCTAAAAAGGGAAAATCAGCAGATGAAGCACCAAAGCCTATTTGAAGTGCTTCAGGTGTTTGATAACTGAGGACTTCTCACTTCTAGATCACCAGCCCCACCCAGTGGTGGAAATAAATACAGCGACATTAAGCTTCAGTAAACCTCTTATGTGCTACCGGTATACGAGCAGAGACTGCCACTGAGGCGATCACATGCAGTCTGACAGAATCCCACACATACCTTTCATTTTAAACATTAAAATATTTAACACTTCTCACATAAAGGATGACAGTAACAGCACTTGATAACAGTATTTTTTATTTTTTTCTCCCTAATCAGTTTTAAATTCATTGGACAAGTACGGTCTTGTGAAACATTTCACAAGAAGCTGGAAGAACATAAAAATGGAAGATATCATCAGCTACAAAATTTGGCGGTGATAAAAAAAAAAAAAGAGGGTAAAATAAAATTTATACAGGGGTCAGAATTCAGTTAAGTAAGATGTAGTGTTTTGTACATTTTTTGTAAACAAGCATATTGAAACAATATGGCAAATCAGATCTGGAGGAGAGAGGTTGAACTGAAGAGACTGAACACTGCTTGGCATCAGACATTTCCAGAAGACCCATGTCTTAGTGGGTCACATAAATGTCACGAACACAAATGTTTAAAACTAGTCACACAGAAACATGACTTTTTTTAAATACACATACAACAGCATCTCTGCTACATACGTCGAACCTTCACTCCTTTGTCCCTGGTTTACTGTGATATGAGGTATATACGAGGCATCTTCTTGTTTACACCTCAACCGCTCAGCATGGCAACATATTATTTAAGATATTACAGCATTGCATTCACTCTGCCGTGTTTAATGATTGCTTAAAACAACAGGCCATTGGGGCGTAAAGGGCTTTAAAGACTCATTCAGCAGAGTGATATCATTTCCAGCACTCAAGGCCAGTTGTAGCTATGGAAGACAGCGTACTTATTGTTGTCTTTAAAAAGAAAAGAAAAATCGTACAGCATAAATACATTTAAAAATCAGCAAGAAATTACATTTTACATTTACTAGACAATATCTTGCACCTGCACTTCTCAGGAATAGGCACCCAATTTCTAACGGGACAAATATGCTTGGTACTGCCAGCACACGTGAAATATCTAAACGCATACAAATTTTTGGGTCAGCCACCTTTTTGCTCATAATGCGTATGGCTGCCTCTCAGTAACAGCTGAAGAAATACTTGATCACTAAACATTTGTCATCAAATTCAATAAGAAAGCAAACGCTTCTAAATTGGGTAACAAGTCAAAACTAAAACTAGAGGTTGGAATTACATTTACATTATCCCGATTAAATGTTACTGTATTTTAAAAGCCCCCCCCCCCCCCGCCCTCCCAATCTAAGCCCTCCCTAAAAGTAAAGGAGAAAGACAAAATGTTAATGAAAAATCCCACTTTCCCATATCAACCCTGCCCCCCCCACCCTCCCTCCCCCTGCTGCCCAACATCCCCATATAAACCATGCTACCCAAACAAAGGGCATCCACATCATACACCCAGAATATGTTCAACCCAGAAACCCCATCTGCATATGCCCAAACAACAGCACGTCTCTGTCAAAAAGCCAGTCCATTCCTGACGTTTGAGCTTCCTTGATCCGACGGGGTACTTTACGCAATGTAAGAAAAACGGCTCAAAGTGCTAATTGGATTCTTTTAAAGAAATAAGAGAACTGAGGAAGAAGCGGAGGGCAGGAAAAGGGGAAGGCAATTCTATTACTGTCCAACAGCAACTTCTATTGGCCAATGAAAAGCCCTAACATCACTTTTGTTTGCCAAAAATATAACAAGAACAACATTTACCCCCCGAACCGGCCCTCATTCTTCCTCTACTTCAACTGGCAGTTCCCCAGAATCATTAAATCTGTTATTTTACATTAATATATATTCTTATAAATATATATAGATATATATATGGCCCTTATTGAAGAAAACATGAGTTTCACATTGACACGAAAGTACCATAATCTCTATATAGCCAAGTAGAAAGTGTTTTCAGTGCTCAAGTGAGCTGGCAGCAGTCTGTTTATGTCACACTCATTCAACAAGTAATAAAACATAAGAAAAATCCTCTTTGAAGTCGCAAACTTAAACTTCTGAAAAGAGTGCTCACTGCACCTCGTAGGCTTCTCCTTTTCCACTTTTTCCTGAGTAATACTTTAAACCTTGTAACAGACAACTTATTTTTTTTGTTTTTTTTTGCCATTTCAACTCTGGGCTATTCCCTGCCATCATGGATATTTTTATTATTATTTTACAATTGGAAAGTTGATTGCTCAAACACTTCAGCTCATTGTAAAAGAAATAAGTCCGGCGCAACTCTACGTAGTAAGAGTACTTTCAGTTCATGATTTATGACCAGACCTAATGCCACTAATATGACAAGAAATAAACAGTAAATACATATTTAACTTAAAAATAACAGATACTTAAAAGTTGCATTTGCAGGAAGCCTTGCAGGCTTATTGTTGGGAGAGGAGTGGGCACAAAAACAGAGCATCAGTATAATTAAAAGAAAGATGTCACTTAAAAAAAATTATAATAATAACAATAATAATAATAATAATAATAACGATAACAATAATAAAATAGGAGCACTAAAAAATGAAAAACAGAACATCAACTTTAACGAGTGTTTTCTCCCTCTCAGGCTCTCATCTGTAGCTTTGGCTTGTTGTAGTTTTGGAACCTGTACTTACTGGCTCATTGACATCCGATAACAAACTACTATACCCTGAGAATTCAGACACAGGCGTCCGTATCCTGTGATCAGCCTCCCCGCTACCGTCAGTGCCATAAGACAAGCCACGGCCGTCTGACTTGAACTGGGAGCCAAAGGCCTGGGCAAAGTTTTCTATCTGGTAGGAAGGCTTGGAGGAGTCCAGAGAGGCCAGATCCTGCGAGGAGGCCAGAGGGTAGACCACTGTGTCGTTCTTGACCGGCAGTTGGTCCTTCTGGCGGCTCAGGTCAGATGGGCTGATCTGGTAGGAGGAAGGGGGAGTGGAGGAGTGCTGCTTCTCCATCTGGTCGGTGAGCTCCTGAGAAGGGGTGAGCTGCTGGTGTGTGGAGACCTCCAGGCCACTCAGGTGGAAGCTGTGCTGTGGTGAGGATCCTGTCAGCATCGCAAAGTGAGACTTTGGCACAGAGGAGGGCAGCGAAGGCGAGGCCACCGACTGGCCAAACACACACTCCATCGGGGACGTAGTGTAGATGTTCTTATCGGCGTAGATGGGAGTTCCTGGGTGGGAACTGGTGAATGGTCCTGAGGTGGGAGGCCCGGGGCCCAGAGGGAAGCTGGCACTGTGGCTGGTCCGCTCCAAAGCCTGCAGCAGGAAGCGGGAGTATTCGTGCATCATGACAGTCTTGTCTCCAGACGGACTGGGAGTGTCAGTGTTGTGGCCGATGTCCGGGCCGTCTAGTGAGACCGGGTGCAGATCCACATGATGGTCGCTGATGTCAAAGTGAACGTCGTGGTGCGAGCCGTCAGGTTTCTGAGTGTAGTGGTCGAGGAGGCTCTGCAGCACCTCGTCTGGGATCCCCGACTTGTCGAGATTCAGAGGTGCGTCACTGTCCATCACACTGGAAATGACACCCTGAATGACAGACTGCTGGGAAGACAAGTGACCAACGCCGACATCGTACTCACTGCTGGATATTCCTGCCACCACCGGCCCGGATGAGTTTGCATTGTTTGCTGCATGAAGGTAGCGCCTTTTCTTGATGAACTGCATGGCGTCGTTGTAGTTGCTGCTGGTGGGCCCGACTTTAGCCTCGTTACCGTGCATGAGGCCAAGACCATCCATGCCCCCACTCTGCTCCACCAACGAGTCTGCTTTAACCTGTCCCAGACACACTTTTTCCAGGCTCTTACGATTTGCCTTCTTGAATGCCATCTTTGGAGCTCGGCCATGATGGCCCTGCTGCATGCTGGGTCCTGGTTCAGTAGAGGAAGATACCGTTTGATTCTCCACAGAGTAATCATGGATGCTGTAGCCTCCAGGTACAGCCCCGTGAATGTGCGGTACCCTCACCCCTCCACAATCCCTCTTCTTTTTCTTGCCCCCTCCTCCCTCTCCAGAATTTTTGGACCTTCCCCTCTTTCTGCCAGTATTCCCAACATTTCCCTGAGTGATTCCATAGCTGCCATGTCCCAAGTCTACACAACCCAGATCCATCATCCCGGGATCCAGCCCTTTCTTTATGGCTTCTCCACAGGTTCGCTTGTGCTTAAGCAGTCGGTCGGTCCTAGAAAAATACTGAAATACAAAATGTTTTATTTAAAAGATATATCAGGGTTCATACAGACATTACCAAGGAATTCAAGGACTTTCAAGTAGTTTCTCAAGCACCATTATTTCATTTTCTTTTTTGATATATATGTGTCCGTCTCTCTTAAAACTAGTCATGAACAAGTACAAGACAAAG
Source organism: Cottoperca gobio (assembly GCF_900634415.1). Classification (NCBI taxonomy): domain Eukaryota; kingdom Metazoa; phylum Chordata; class Actinopteri; order Perciformes; family Bovichtidae; genus Cottoperca; species Cottoperca gobio. The sequence goes on along the minus strand of NC_041362.1, from coordinate 4,953,014 downwards.
TGCATCGACAGACAACATAAAAACACCACAAATCTAGTTTTCGGTAACGGGCACGAGACGGTGACGCGTCAGAATAAAAAAAGAAAGAGAAAAAGCCGAGCGATTACTTATTCTGAGCAGTTTAATTACTATGACTTCGGTCAAAATATCGAGTTATGTGGTTTAACTTTCAAGGTATTCCAGTACTTGCTTCCCCCCCCCGTCCCCTTCAAAATGTAAGCACTTCAAGCACCTTGTGCGAACCCGCGTTCAAAGTTCTTGATATACAAAGTTTCACGTTAAATAATCAGGACGCTAAGCAGCTCACTGACCTGTTGACAGGTCTCACATCTGTACGGCTTCTCTCCACTGTGAGTCCTCTTGTGCCTCTCCATGTGGTACTTCTGAATGAAACGCATGTTACACTGGTCACAGCTGAATGGCTTCTCTCCTGTATTACAGAAACAGCACCGCTCGGGGTTAGACGTCACTGGAAACACACTGACTCACAGTTGAAATCCGATACGGTGCGGATGGTCGTCGTTAATCACTCACCACTGTGGATTTTCTCGTGTCGCTGAAGAAGGTATTTCTGAATGAAACTCATGTTGCACTGATTGCATCTGAAGGGTCTTTCACCTGAAACGAAACCAAAGAGATGTATACGGTTAGTGTTGCGTCCCCCCCCAGATGGTCATCACCCCATCTACGGTTCACTTATTCGTAAAATAACAAAAAAAGCTCCTGTACACTGTAATGTAATCCAATGACTTGCACATTATTCACCAAAAGCACCATGTGTCATCTGGCTACTGCGACGGATTGTATTGCATTTCACAGGCCGTGTTATTGTGTTCACCCCTTTATAAAATACTGTCTTTACTTTACTCCAGCAAAGCTATACAGATGCAATCTTTGAATGATTAAACCTAATAATTCAACAGAGACGCGAGGTTAGAAAACCTTTTCTCATAAGGCTATATACATGTCGTGTTCTTCTACAGTATGTCACATTAATATATCAAGAAGATGTGAAAAGGGCACAAAGTAAAACACAGCAGACGCTTCATCTTTCTGAAAGCCACAATATTCTAAACAAACAAAGTGATCAATGAATGGTGCATGACCTTTAGCTGATTTTCCACTTTATAAATTGATTTTCTAAAGTCACTGAACTCTAGCAGATGTTCAATCATTCTGAAAGCCACACTAATCTAAATAAATAAAGCAATCAATTGTGGATGACCTTTAGCTGATATTATACTTTTAAAATCAACGTTGTGAAATCATTGAACTCTAGCAGTTTTGTGACCAAAGCAAATTATTATGAAACAGCCAATCATTGTGACGCATTAAATAAAGAAAACATCAGGCCTTTTTTAAAATCACACTCTATTATAATACAGAGCACAGGCATCAAGAACCTTTTTATTTATCTATTTAATCATCCCTGGTATTGTTTCCAGATTTACACCTGAATCAGGATATTCAAGGCACAACTTATCTATAGATGAGTCTAGACACCTCTGCCCAGTAACAGTACACTGGACGGGAGTAGAGGAGGTTGTGCCGGTTCAAAGGTAGTTTAGCTGACTTTGCTTACAGACAGCACTGGAGGCGAGAGACTCGGAGAAGCAAACAGAAACGAGTGGTTCTGCTTCACGTGGTGCTGCCTTCAGGTTCCATCACAGTCAGGTGATTTTGTGACAGTTCGGTTTGTAAAAGCCTGCAAAGCTTTTATCCTGCGATATACTCCGTGTACAATTACGCAGCATGTAACACAATCGATGTATAGGGAGCCACACTCCTTCTGTGATGCTCAAGGCCAGGGATCATTTATACTAGAGAGCTCTTACCGAGTACACTGAGAACTAGCAGTACCAGCAGCAATGAGAACATTAGTTTGGGTTTCTTGAGCTGGCATAATCAAGGTTTTCTTTTTGTGCCATTGTCAACAAAAAAAAAGTAATAAAAGCGCACGAGAAAATGGAGAGCATCATGGTGAAGTCTACAGTACCTGTGTGGATGAGGACGTGTCTGCGTAGGTGATAGGAGCTTCTGAAGGATGCAGCGCAGTGCTCACAGATGTGAGGCTTGGTGCCCGGCGACAGGCTGCTTCCATCTGCATCCAGCATCATTGATTGCTGTGGAACAATAAGAGAAACACAGGGGTCAGATTCAGCCGTCTACTATATCATCTGAATCCTTTTAAAGGATCAGTTCATATCGGGTAGAATGGATATGTATGATATGCACTATCCACGGTTTTTTTGTTGTTGTTGTGCTAACATTTAAAAACAGTAGATGAAGTTACACAATTATATTTTGTGATATAAAAATAATTTTATGGGAAATTATTAATGCATTACTTTACAGATATGGATCATTTCTTTGGGTTTTTTGACAAAAAAACATAATTGGTGTTGATTTAGGAATTAAAAAAATCATCCTTCTTTCCTTTGTCTTCATAAGTAAATGTTTATGTGCAATAATTATTGGTTCTTTGGTAAGGAATTAAATCTGCAAAATATGACTACATTCACAGATACAAAAATAAATGGCAAACCTTTGCCTCGCTTCTCTTCTTTCTTGGTTTACCCTCCTGTCCATCACCATTTGACCTCCGACCTTTTCTCCCAGTGGGCTCCTTTCCTAACTGACTCGGCAGCTGTGAGGATGACAAAGGGAGAGGGAGAGGGCCGTGAGAGCGAGCCACAACAAGGAGATTATTTGATTTAAGGTTAATGGCCTTCCTTCTAAAAACTATCATGCGAACAAGTCCATGTTTGTTGCTCATGCAGACAAACAAAACACTTGGACAATGTCTAATGATTATCTGTTGAAAACATTGAGCGAGAAGTGGTTGTAGCGGGCGAAATAACAACGCGTCAAATTCATGGCCTCTCAGTGCGAGAGCCTTCATCTGCTATTCTAAAGAAAGAGACAAACTGACGACTCGCATACTAACCTAAACAATAGGAAGTATTACTTTTCACTAAACTTTATCACAAACTATCTGTGTGGGGTATTTGTTGAAAATAGGTTCCCGATTCCTCTCTTTCTTCTTACCTTCCAGCACTTTCCCAGTGAACATGCTGCAACTCAGTGCCATATGGAGACTGACAGAGTACATGTGGGTGCACCTGCTGTTCTCAAAATTAGCCCAATGTTTAGGGCAAAAACAAAAGAAAGACTAGCCAAAATTAAATAAGCCCAACTTTGACATGAGCGGTTTGGCTTTGTGGGCGAACAACTGCTACTTGCTCAAAAAGAAAGTGTCATCAGCATGCGAGCAAGTGCAACAATTTGGTAGCACGACAGAAAACACAGACTGTAGGGCATATTTAATCATAGCTCTCCTTGGAATAAGCAAAATAGATGAGAGCCAGACTGAAATTGAAATGTGTGGGCGCCACGCGTTAAATAAAATTGTCCTCGAGTAGCCAATTGAAAAAAACGTTGCAGAACAATAATTCATTCTGTTTTTCAACAAACTAGCGCCTGGAGGCCTGATGACCTCTGATGCCTGGCTATTGTTAGAAGTGTGAGGTTGTGTGTATTTCTATTTAAATGAGCACAAAAGACATCTGAAATGAAGTGCAAGCTCAAACAAGACAGCTGTGTCTTTGCCAGGACGTTTTCATTCATGCTGAGGCTGGATGACAACACCCTTCTACCCAGAAAGAGGAACAGAGGGAGGGGCGGGGGGGAATAATTATGTTTTGCATCTCAAGCCGTCTGTAGATTTATGTTTCACACAAGCTCCTCCCCTGCACCCGTCCTCTCTCAGGCTTTTATATATAATATCAGCTGCTTCAGCACGGTATTTGGCACACAAACTACCTAATTTTTTTTGTATAAATTAGGTGTAGATTGCTCTTGTTTGTTTGTTTGTACATTGAGCATATTAACAAAGGCTTTTTATTTTATTTTTTGCTAATCACAATAATGCACAAAAGCCAATAAACAGCATTAAAACAATGTTTTTTTATAGAACTTTTATTATATACTTTTTTTTATTTGGACTCTAGTGAACCTAACCCTAACCCTAAAATATGGCTAGCTGGATCTACTGCATCGAAATCAAATGTCAACCTCCACATTTCTTTCACTCTAGAGAGGGTGGTAGTTATCTGTGGCTCGTAGAAATGGGATAAACCAGGAGGATACTTGAGGCAGCAACGTCCTTACTTTAATAAGAACTTTAAATGTGATATCTGACAAAAGATGAGATATGTGTACATGTACCAATCAGTTGGATGCAGTTAGAGGGGAATGGTGTGAAATATGAACTTTAATGTTGATGTACTTTTCTTATTTGTTCTGTATTGATCTCTACCGGCAAGAATGTGATAATGTTTTTCATCAGCACATTTATAACCACTTAATTAATGCTGCAACTAATCATTTATTATCATTTAATCTGCAAAATTATTTTCTTGATTAATCAAACAGTCAACAACCCAAAGATATATCATATCTATATCTATAACATCTGATCCTGACACTGGACAAAACACAACCAGAGAATGTCTGGAATTTATGAGTGAAAATTAACTTCAATGATAAATTCATAATAAAAATATTTGGCAAATAATTTCTGTCAATCGACAAATCAATTAATCAATCAACTACTTCTTTTAGGTCTAAATTTAAGCGCTGCCATTTATTCAGTTATAAACTAACCCCCCCTCCCCTCACTATCAGTGGTACTTACGTTTCCCATGTTGAGGTCATGCACCAGCAGGCTTTGGTTGTTGCTGACCGTCACCTCCAGCAGCTCCGTGCTCTTCCCCAAGCCTCCGGGATAAACCGGCAGGCGGTAATCGTGCTCTGACATCTTCTCCTGCTTGATACCCATCGCGTGAACATAGTCTCCCACCCCCACACACCCCATGCGGCCACCCTGGGTGCCCATGCTGCAGTCAGGCGAGTCACGCTCCTTCTTCAGGATCATTTCTTGCGGCGGAAGGTCCTGCATGACGGAGTGGGCGGCCAGCCGGGTGAAGCTGGTCACCGGGGGGAGGTGGCTGAACATTATCATGCCAGGGCCAAAATTGGAGTCCATGCTCCCGTTGGAGCGCAGGTATTCATTGCCTAGTTTGTCTTGAATGATGTTCATGGTGGTTGCCGGCGGGCAGGAAAACTATAGGGAGGCAATTAGTGTCATCCTGTGAGGAAAAAAACAGCAGAAGTCAAGATTAAAACAGTGATTGGTCACTTTTAAGAAGGCACTGTAACTAGAAATCAATCTGCGAGGATACACACAATTAATAGACAACAAATAACAATTACTGAGCTAGTTAATCTCGGTCTTCAGGGATCAGTGTCAAGGCCTCTGATCTCACAACTGAGTGCTTAGTCTGATTAAATTTGGTGATTTGTGGGTCAACAAAAGGTCTGCAGTCTGACATAATTACAAGTGTAAAGATGCAAAACATACCATAAATATCTATGGTTGATTACAGTATGTGTTTACAGTATTTTATGAGGCAAAAAGGTCACTGTGGCTGCAACACTAGACACAACATGAGATGAGGAATGAGAGGATTGAAGTTGTGTTAATCTGTTTGATGGGCCTGCCTGACCCAGTCATCCTATTTGCATAAGCTTATCTGCCAATGAGTGCACACAGACTGCATTAGAAAGACAGTTGGTGTAATTACATAGCTGTTGCATAAACAAATACATATTTTGTAATAGCTATGAACATGATGTTTAACACGGAAATGTGAAAGTAGTTAATATCTCAATTAAATGTGATGAGTTTTGATGAATGCAATTTATGAAGGTAGCCAAATGTTGGTCTCTTTGAAGTATAATTTCACATTTCTTTGCGTTTTTTCACTGAAGTTACATTAAAATGTGTAAATAAATTAAAACTACATGCTCTACAATTATCTTTGGCCACCGCATGAATGACCTATCCAGCTAATGAGCTATCTCACTGTTGCCAAATGCCTTCAGCTCAGATGGTAAGCTAGCAGCAATTACCTACTAAGCTAACACAAAGCCAACTTTTGATAAAATAAAATAAGAGTTCATCCTCTCAGACTAACTTCATCTTTGTCAGATATGTTTCAGCAGACAAACGGTGAGTTGAAACCACCCCGTGGTCTACCTACATTTATAAAGAAAAAAACTATTAAGCTTTTTCGCTATGCAATTAGCTACCTAGCTAACCATTTGGCTAACCACTCTTACGGGGCCCTTCTCCTTTGTGATGCAGGATCAGGCAATAATTAATATGGCCATGCAATAACAGCAGCAGACGTGCGCTTGATAAACACCAAAAAATATAAACAGGAAAAAACTGCTGACGCATGGGGGAAGTTAGTACCTTTTTAGAACAATAAACAAAGTTAGTTTTGTACTTTTTTTTTTAGTTGAGATGAAAGAATTAGTGGCAGATATCACTACGCACTGGCGTTACACAAGACGCACACAATCAGCGAGCTGGAGAAATGATCAAGGACGAATGCTAGTTAGCGCCTGGAAGATAAATCAAACATTAATCTTACATCGTTTGTACTTATTATTGGCTGTTTTCTCCAAGTTGCTGGCTTTGTTTTCTGGACAGTGGACCGATTGTAAGTGATGGAACCACAACACAAGCATGACCCATAACAAACGGCCCATACAACTCCAGCGAACAATGATGCTCGTCCAGCTAGCCGAGACAGCTAACTTAGCAGCTAACTAGCAGTAACGTCAACGTTTGTGCGCCGCGCTTTGTTGTCTGTCCCGTGCGAGGAGTTTAACTGCTACAACGACCGGATATGTCCCCAAAGTTGATTTTTAGGAATTTCTCTTACCGGTGCAGGACCATGACCTGCTATTTTGGCTCGTGTAGTTTACCCTCAGCTGTCCGTTTCAATATCTAGAGCCAAAACATTGTTCTCCCGCAGCTGCTGGGTTCTTCCATCTTGCCTCGGCGCTGAGGATTCTGGGTCCTGCAGGCGGATGTGTGTGTGAGAGAAAAAAAAATCAACAACCCTGCAAACCAGATAGTGATTTATTTATAAAAAATATAAATATTCTACAACTCACCCAATTTTTTATCACACTTTTTTATAGTAGCTATAATTCCTGCATTTTATTTGCAAAGTTTTCTGTCACAGAAAGAAGCTGCTAAATTCTCAACTGACCTTACTTTCTAATATATTGCAGTATAAATGTTGCAACAACAACACATTGTATAAAATATGCAGTAAAATTACACACAAAATCTGATAAATGTTCTTAAATTATCAAATGTAAAAATAGCAGAATGACCAGATTGTGTCATTGGATTATTATTTATTATGTATTAACATGAAGCGGCATTGAAATGTACATAAAATAATAATAAATGTGATATAATGATAAAAACAATTCTTGACTTAAACAGCCTATAGGTGTTAAAAAGTAAAACGTACAATACTAACCTCTGAAATGCAGTAAGGTAGAAGTATAAAATAACAAAAGTACATACACAATACATTTTGTCTTAAGTATAGTACTGTTTGGCATATCTTTACAAATAGAAACTAATGATCGCTTTCTTTTGTCACGGCCTCATTATGTTTTAGTGTGCAGTTTAGTAATATTTATGTCGGAAAAATAACTTTTATCTTTTGTTGTTTGTTCAGTTCTACCACGTAATGTTGCGTCATTCCAGTCATTAACGAAAGGAGGAAGAAAAGTGCAGCTTGAATGGCAGTAGTGAATAAAGACCCCTAAAATTAAAACAGCTGAATTGTTCAAACCACAAAAAGACCCCGAGTGAGCCTCAGACCAGTCATTCATATGATCAGATGTATTCAGAAGGGAAGCTCTTAGATCTGCTGGAAGAATGACCGTGTATACATCTAAGAGCACATCAGAGTCAGGCCTCATGCCCCCACTCCTAATTGCCTTTGCTAATGAACCAATTAATTCAGAAAGCAGAGCCTAATTGAAATGCAGTCTGTAGAGTAATGCAAAAAAAGGTGAGTGAGTGAATTTTATTCATGTCCCTTCTCCTTTCATATATCCATGTTGACAACCCACACAGCTGACTTGGAGTGTTTAAATATGCATGATGGCCGCCTGATGAACTGAGTCGAGATGATAATCAGTGAGTAAAAATTAAGTTCCGGGTTTATAAAGTTCATCGTCTTACAATTTGAATGTAACCAAGAAACAGATATTTATCAAGTAATGTTTCAGCATCTTTATGGAGGGTAAGAACAGAGCGAGAACTTGTAATCTTGGTTGTTTGCAGACTTCAGGGTCACACTGAGGTCATGTCCTTTGTATTTTCTTTTCAAGGAATAAGGAAGGGTATTCTATAGGCTCATTCCAACATTTTTAGACTAACATATTTAGCATTTGAGGACCCTTAGGCTACAAAAAATATTCTGTATTTCAGGATAGTTTTACATATGGACAAAAACAATTAGAAAATATGTTTTTTTATGTGTTGAATGTGTTGAAACCCAACCTTGGTGTTTCTAATATGCTGTCTACAGCCATGCATGGCCTGTAAAAGTAAATAAAGGTGTTCATGTTTGTATATTGTTTGTATACTATGTTTACACATCGAATAGACAGGGAGGAACATAATCGTTTATTTGGAGTCGTGTTTCTGGCCACCTGCTGTTAAACCAATATTCACTCTAATGCTCTGAATTTAGTCTCTACCAACTATATCAGCTGCTGTGACTGAAAACTAAACTACGAGAGCGGTGAGAGGGAACCAAAACAGCCAAAACAATGAGCATAAAGATGCTAACATTTAGCCGAGAGGAACAAAGTCGAATGATTATTCTTTGTATTCTGTTTAGTAGACATCTGATCCGTTGTTGGTAGAAAAATATTCATTTACTATATTGTAGTAAAATCCTGTCAAGCTTGAGCAAAAACATACGAAAAAGCACAAAACTAACCAAAGATGGGACAATCTGTAAGTGTGGTGTTATTCAATGTCCTGTTCAGAGTCTTATATGTCAATCTAAGGTTCAGAATGTCAGCGTGTGGCTCAACTTTCCATCAGTCCTAACACTCAGCTGAGTATTTGAGACATTAAGGTCAGACACTTTATGACTCCTGCAATTGGAGTCATGTTGGGGGCCGCGGACTCCACTTTGAATGAAATAATCTGCCTTCGTTGCGACCAGGAGCACGTCTGTACCTGCAAATAGTCTGATATCTTCATGTCTGGGAATCTGTGGCAATTTGTGTATCATATAACACAGATGGTTATCAATTCTAAGTCCTCATTAATAATTCAGCCTGTGTGCAGCATGTCTTTGTTCCCACTCCCCCCTCTCCCCTGAATCCATCCCAACCTCACACATCACAAAATCATTTGGATGTGAATGCTGATTTTTCATTCTCATCTAACATTTAAGGCCAAGAAAACTGTGAACAGCGGAGAGCCAAATCCGGTGGTTGCCTGTGTGTGGGCATATTTGGATTCCTTGTCACTGGGAAAGCCTGATGCCTACACATAACAGATGGCGATCCTGGCCGTCTACCTCTAATCCTCAATTGTCAGGAGGATCACAGCCGTGTACGACTTCCCTCTACTGAGATGGAAAACCTTGTCAGTTATTAGAAAACTGTGCAGGGAATAGACGTGTGCTGTTGGGATGAAAGAACATTTGAATGATTCTATTTACTGATATTTGGTGGCATATGCTAGAAATCAGAAACTCTGTCAGTACTACCCATTTATTAGACGTTATATACAATAGCCTAATATGTAGCCTAATAGCGAAAATGTTTGTCTGCACATAAATATACTACCTCATGATGTCTGACTAACAACTTTTATAACCAGTCGACCCTTTTTACATGTTAAATGGCCGAAAGGCATGCTGGGAACAGCTCACTCTTTGTCGGTGTTCGTGTGAGCTTTTGCCCCCAAATGACGCGGAGACTCCAGCATTGCTCGGGGATACAACTATGTCATGGCTGGTGTGTTGCACAGGACCCAAGGAAGCGCAGCGTCGACTGTGAAGTTGTTAGTATGAGCTGTTCTCAAGAAAGCTGCAAAGGACCAAGCCATCACTGCACATGTTTATTTAAATGCAGAAAAGGATTTTAAGGAATACATTTTGGGAAATACACTTATTTGCAGATTTGGATGAGAAAAGTGATACCTCTCTCATGTTCGGATGCTAAATGTGTAGCTACCACCAGCAGCTGGTTAGCTTAGCTTAGCATACAATCTGGGGAAAGTCACTGTAACAGGAAGTTACTAAATGCTACAAAACTGTTTGGCACATATCCCCTGTAAAACCTTTTGTATGGATTTAACAAACAAGATATAACATGTTCATTTGTAAGCTTTATAGGTGATGGTAGGCAGATTTATTTTATCTTTA